>NC_091115.1:1402500-1465000 GCF_024713975.1 Paralichthys olivaceus
ATGATTTTACACTTACTCTGCTTAAAGTTCTCACAATGAATCTGTATTTTGCTGCATTTAAACTCCCCAATTCTATTTGCCAATCATGTTTTTAAAGTCTCAAAGTTCTAAGAAAGTTCTACTATAGAAACATGTTTTTATGAAAACAGTTCAGTTTTATTGAAGATTAAAGATTCGAGACGATGTTTTTCATCATTAGTCATGTTTGGTTGTGTCAAGGCTCAAACCAGCTGTTGAGCTCGGCCTCGGACTGATGTTACCGTCAATATTGATTAGTGATGTCAGTCCAAAAAATCAAATCCTGTGGCTGATCTGTTTGCTTTCAGACCACAGATGAAGTGGAACAGAATCCGTTTTGATGGGGTTTCTCTCTGCGGTCGTTTGTCTGCAGCTTCACTGACATTGTTCCCAAGACTTCACACAACCACACATGAACTGTGCAAACCATGAAAACACAGCAGGGTTCAAATCAAACCTGACAAAGAGACGCACTCGATCCATCGACCTCGTAAATAACAACAACCCAGCGTTTTTCTGTATTAGCCGTTAGCTCACATAAGCTGTTTTCAGACCTGCGCTGAAGTCTGGACATTCCACTGAAATTGACTTTGGCTGTAAACTTTGTATAAATGACAATAAAAGTTAACTTGATAATAAAATCTGAACTTGTGTAAGAATCCTGCCTCCTCTGTCACCTCCTCCTGCAGCTTTATGATCCGTTCATGGACTGGACTCTACTTTCTCGGTCTAACAGGAGTGACTGACAACTCATCAGGGAACAAAGCATCAGGTCTGTTTTCATACCAGAGATCCATTCATCATCATCTTCATCGTCATCGTCATCGTCAACACTTCTTAAAATAGTCCGTGAGCGATTCTCTGCTTCGAGTTAACCGTCCTTCTGTTTTGTCTACCTCAGCTGAGCAGAGTGAGGAACATCACACTGGTCCAACCTGTCAGCACACTGGGTTTCTAGGTGTGTGTGTGTGTGTGTTAGTGTGTAAAGTGGGTGTGTCCTGCACTGAGTAAACATATGAAAAGTGAATTCTTCCTGTTGAAGACAAATGAAGCTGGTTTGAAACTTTACGTCACCACCTCAGGTTATTTACAGGAGCAACGAGGTCTGTGCGTGTTTTTAATATCAGTATCATTGCGTCACAGTTTCACCTCCTTCTGTTAATAAGTGTCACTGATCGTCTTCATCCAGAAACTTTTGAAAATATCCTTTTGACTTCAATATTTTATAAACTAAACACTGATAAAAAAAAATGAATCAGCAGATTAAAGACTTTAAACTTTTTAACAATATTCACTTAACTATCAAAACAAGTAACAATCCATCAAATCTTTCTTTTTGAGAAACTGGAACTAACATTTCTTTGCTGACGATATTATTTCATTGCCAAAATGTTTGACTATATTTGCAAACTTCCTAAAAGCTGTTAGCGTGTACTCACTGAACAGGGCTCCCAAACTTTTACATGTGCACATCGCACCGGTCAGTCAAACCCAGGTGAAACCCCACCCGCCTCAAACTAACCAACCCCTCTGACCGTCTCCATGGAGACCAGTCCCAGAGAGCCCATGGTAACCCAATACGCTGAGGGATGCTGGGTAAGGATCCAGTTACTCCGGACGTCTGGTAAAACCCTAATCCTGTGTGTCGTCACGCGCCGCCGACATCGACTCAAACACCGAGAATAACCGACTTTAACATGCAAACAACTAAAGTCAGAGGGAAACAAGTCACAATTCTAATCAGTTGTTTCCACTTTGATCATCATGGATATTTTCTAAAATGCATATAAATAAGACTAAGAGCAATAATTTACATTCACCAGCAATTAACTGCACATTACAGACTCGTGTTTTAAGAATTGTGGCCGATAAATGATGGAGACCGACGGTGCAGTTCCCTGAGGATTCAACACACGACCGTGACGCCCTGATCTAATTTATCGCTCTGAACTTCTGTGAAATAGAAACCACGGAAATAATCACAACTTTTACCTCATTTGTGGCGGACGAAAAAAAAAAACTGGAACCAGCAAATATTACAAACTGATTTCAGACAAACCATCACATCTGAAGACGTCACTCGGGCTTTTGGAAACTTTGAAATGCGTTTCTCATTCTCATTTAGATATTTAAAAACTAACCCAGTTGTTATAATTAAAATAATCATCGGCTAAATCAGATAAATGTGGTAATTATTGGTTGCAGCTTTACGGTGATCACAGTATTACGCAGCGTGAGGTGCAGATCTAATGTGCTGCACTTTATTTTCCATGACTTTATTTTAATCGTCACCGTCTTTTGTTTTTCTGATTCAGGAAAATACGATGAACTAAGTCTTTTGGAAGATGACGATGAGCAAACAGAACGAGGATTTCAGAGCTTTTAAAACACACTGAAAGTTTGAAACCTGAGACTGAGCCCGTCCACATGACGTCAACACTGACTGCTGGTGAAGCTGTTAAACCTTCGTCTGAAGACAAAGTTTCATAACTGGGATCATATGATTTTAAATTCATTCGAGGACAGAAACCACAGATTACAAAAGTACAAAGTCCTGCATTTAAAAGTACAAACGTATCATCAGGAAACTGCCAATGCAGTAAAATGAGAGTTTTACTATCAGATGTCATCAGTAATTCTTTCTCGTGCTTTAATAATCCTCAGTATTTCACTGTTATAGTTTCTTGATAGTTTGAAATCATCTTTAGATTATTTTTCTTGATCCAGGATTTCTACAGAATTACAAATATAATATTTCTTTTTACTCAATAGCAGTTTTTTTGTCTGGGCCTCAGTTGGTGCTGCAGTACGTCCTCTGACGTGTAATGGAGTATAAGTACTCGGTGATGTAACTGAAATACTCGAGTACACTGCAGTACTTGGTTGCTTCAGGTGACAGCTAGCTGAAGTTAGCACTGGGTTCACTACGGTTAGCATGTGTGGAGCTAACGATGCTAGCAGCTCCTGGGCGTCAGGGGGCGTGTGGAGGCTCCGGGGATTAAAAACAAACACCCGGGGTGTTGAGTGACAGCGGCCGCATGAAAGATGCAGGTCGGCGGCGTCTCTTCGCCGCGGGTCGGCTTCGGGTTTTCGGCTAACGGCCATTTAAATGTCGAGGCTAACGTTAGCTTAGCAACATCGTCCGCCTCACACAGAGGAGACTTTAGCACCTGTGCTAGCGGCGGCAGTCACGTGAGGGTCACGGGAGAAAACAAACAAACAAATAAAACAAACAACAACAAATATTATTGTTTCTTTCAAATGAACGAGAGACATTTTTCTCAGCGCCTCGCGCCCCGAGGCTAGCGATGACAACCCTGCTTCCATTATCGGCCAACTCGCGGGTCCCGGCCGCATTGAGCCACAGTCATGAATGTAACCGAAAACAGGAGTTAGATCCCGGATTCATGTGGCTGCAGTTACCCGTAGTGTGATCCAGCACCGGCGGGCTGAGCGTGCAGCCGCAGCCCGGGACAAGGAGCGACAGAAACAGACGGGTCAGTGTCCGATAATGGACTTATAGCTGAACGCAGCTAAGCTAACTAGCATCATTAGCAAGTTGTCTTGAACTCCTCTGAGGATGACGGACAGCAGCACCGACGGTACCGGGTCGGTAGATGTGGACTCACCGGAGCTCTGAGCAGCAGCAGCAGCGGAACCGGAACCGACAAATAAACATAAATAAACAAATAAATAAACAACAAACAAGAAGACGGAGCGGAGCTGGTGACGCAGGTCCGACTGACGGAGCTGCGTTCACGGACCACCGGGAAACCAGAGCTTCACCTCTTTGGTTTTATATGACAACGGAGACACAACCACATAAATACACAACACAACAACTAGGACTATTTGTGGATGTGCATCATCAAATACAATCAAACAATAATTATTAAAGTACGGGAAATATTTCACCAACAACATGGAAATGAAATAATATACTGTGTTTAATTAGCTTTATAGTTGTATGAAGGAAACAAACGACAAAGTCTGTTGGTAACAGCAAAAATTAAAAACTTCATTTTATCATGTTGCACATTTCATGATGATGATAAAATAAAATAATAATATTTAACACTGGTAGAAAAATATATGGAAATAAAACTCTTATCATAAGTTGCCTTGGACAAAAAAGCGTCTGCTAAATGTAAATGTGAAACTCAGTAAGAAAAACGTGATGAAACAATAAACCAGTAGATAATCCTCCGACAGAGCTTTAAATATTATAATTAATAATAGAGAGGCTCACCAACCGGTCGATGTCATCAGATATGATTTTTGGCGATAAATAAATACATAGAATTGAAAAAAAAAACTACAGAATAAGAGCCCTGAATAATAATAATAAAATGACGTTAAAATGTTAAGTGTGTAGATTTGACTCGTGTATTTTAAACACGTTTCTTTACTCATGTCACAGAAAGAGGGAATTAGCTACCAGGCTGCAGCCAGCAGGGGGCGCCCATTACAAACAAATAAGAGTGAGTGAAGTCCTTTAATTCATTTTTTAAAAAACTCATTATAAAGTATTTAAGTTATAGATTTCTTATGATTTCAGAACATTCTCTGATGTTGGTAAAAGTATTTGTCAGATGTATGGTTTTATCTCAGCTGTGTTACAGGTTTGTTGTTCCCCAGAATATTATTTTCAAGGCAAATAAAACAAAATCATTTCTAACCTTATTCCAGATCACAAATATGTAATAAATTCAGTGGTTCTCCCCTCTTCCATCTGTTTTTGATCAATGAGTGAAACTAGAATATGAATCATGCACAGTAAGAATAAGGTTCGTGTCCTTCACATACATATTCACCTGTTTATCAGAAGATAAGAAAACTGGGAAATACTTTATTCAACAGGAGGTAAATTCAAAAAGTATTCCTACACAATCTCCAGAGAAGTTTCCTGGAAAGAACTGAGGTCTGGCGGCAATTATAGTTATACACCCAAATGAAACTCACAGGTGTGTGTGTGCGTGTGTGAGAGAGAGAGAGAGAGAAAACTTTCCACTGTGTCACTATAATCACCTCCCAACATATGAACACTTGTTCACACACTTGAATGAATCTCTCTCTCTCTCTCTCTCTCACAAACACACAGATGTGGGTGGAGTCTGGCGCTGGGTTAAAAGTGGAGCACACTGCTCACTTGGTGTCTTTACGCACAGAGTTCAGCTCAGAGGAACAAAACCACAGGACTCTACTTTTTACGACTGAGTCACAGATTAACTTCTTTTATCTGAAGGAGCAAACGACGGAGGACGTGTCGATGATCAGGTGACGGATGAGCGGAGTTGTTGGTGAGTCCTGAATGAAAATAATATCTCTGCTATAATCCTGCAGATACTTCTACAAACTTTCTACTACGATATACGTCATTGCAAATATACAGTATAGTATAGTATAAGTATATAAGAGAATGTGATGCTGTATATTGTGTGTACAGTATTATATATCAATATACACACAGAAATACGTAATAAATATACTGCAATATTTTTGAAATGTTTAATATGAGGTGTTTTCTTAATATTGCATATTTCAGTATTTTTTATGTTCCAAAAGGTACTGCATATACTAAACTATACACTGCATATATATACAACATATTTATATGTGTCAGACATCTACAATAAATATCATTCTGACTGTTCGGCTATAAAAAATATTTTATGGATTATTGCAAAATATAAAAGTAGAAATAAGTGTTTTGTTTTGAAGGAAACTCCAAAGATCTGTAAAAAAAAAAGTTTTAGTTTCAGTAATGAAACTTCTCAGCTTCATCTAATCAGAAGTAGAAATAACGTTGCTGCTGTTCAAATATTCAACACGTTTCCTTTTCCTCTGAGGTTTTAATCAGAGCAGCGGAAAGAGGAATGTTGGTTTGCTTTCAGGCTGAGGAGCCGGTTTTACAGCTCAACCAGTTCCAGAGTTACTCGTCCTTCAGGTGTGACTGTGCCGAGATACTGCAGCGTGCACTTTTAGTACATGTACTTTCTATTCCACTACATTTCTGAGAGAAATATTCTACTTTTGACTTCACGACATGATTCTAAATAAAGAGACGATAAAACTTTCCAAAAACTTTATAAAAATAAATGTTTGAGTCCGAAAGTGGAAGCAAAACAGAGAATAGATAAGAATCCATGAAATGAAATAACTTTTTAATAATCATAACCTTGTTTTTTCTTCTTTTTGTTTTACTGATGACTCTTTAGTTTGCTGCTTCGGTTCCTTTCACTTCTGTTCATAATAAAATCACATATTCCTCCTCATCACAGTTCGACCTTGAATAACCTCTGCTCTTTCCTCCGTTTCATTTTCCAGACTCACAGATTCGATGATTCTTCAGAGCGAGTCCAGATGTGATCCAGGTTTCGTTCCACCGTCGCCCACAAACACCGGACCCTCCATGAGCTGACCTCTGACCTTTGCACCATGGACGCCACTCTGCAGGCAAACCCTCGGTCCCACTACGAGGTCAATGGCGGAGCTGGAAGAAACTCCAGACCTGGTGTGAGTATCTGAGAAACATCAGAGGTGATCAGCTGGAGACGAGACGGGGGTCTAAGATTCAGCCGATACACGTAATCGACCAGTCAGACAGTTTAATTATTACCGTGGTATAAATGTCCCCTGATGCGTCCATCTTTATTTACAGTCATTGTTGAATGAAGCTTTGAATGTTTGGAAAGAAAATCTAATTGGTGTATTACCCAGAATGCCAAGCTTCTCACTACACTTCTACAACGATGGAGTAAATATGAGTCATGAGGTCAAACTGCTGCATCATCACGGCTCCGTACAGATGCAGCATCACAGGAGGATTCGTTCTGATGTTTTCATAAACACACTGATGATCGGCTGATTATTCAAACGGCTCTTCGCCTGACGGAGGCTCTGCCGTGTTTACATGATGCAACATTCATTACTTCACCTGCTCAACACCTCGATCCCTGCCACTGCCTCGACGATGACAATTCACCACCAACACACAACACGGCCGAACCGGTCGAGCTGCAGTTTTCTTGCTCCAAGACAATAAGCAGCATTCACTCCGACTGAAACCAGCACGGCGGATGTTTATCTGGCGTTGGTTTCAGTTGGGTGTTGCTGCAGGTGACTCTGAGCAACAACCAGCAACAAACCAACCACGAGCTGAAGGTCATCACCTTGAAAAAGCTTTAATAAGCAGCTTTAATAAGCAGCTTCTCTCGCTGCGGCTGCTGCGTGATTACAGTCAAACATGAGCAGGGATCAAAACACTGGTGAAAAAGAATTCAGAGTTCAGACACCTGCAGGCTGAGACTGTGACCGACAAAGGAAAGTCTCATTAACAGTCGTTTGAAATCTTAACTTCAACCAGGTAACGAAACAAGATGATTTGAGTTCAGTTACTGAGCTGAAATAATTATTTACACTTTATTGACACAAACTCACCGAGCCGCTGTGCTGAGTTCTAGGAGAGATCCAGATCTATTGTTCATCCTGATTTCCTCATTCCTCATGTTTCTGCCACGGCCCTGAAATCTCATCACACACACCGACAGACTTCAGTTCCCTGAATGTGTCTGATTCTTTTTTTCAACCAATATTCATGAATCGTTCTCAGAGAAATCAATGAAAATGTCACAAAACAGCCTCTCGCAGAGTTAAGGTGAAGCTTTGTTTGTGAACTGGATCGTTATCACGGCAACGAGAACAAAAACCCACCACAGAGTGAAGAAAATCAGCTGTGACGTTGTGTTGTTACTGGATACGACTCATTGTGTTGTTAGTCTGTGGCAGCACTGTGAAGCAGGACAGGTAACTGTGGAGGTGAAGCACGGTGGGGGGGGGGCACACAGAAGAGAGGGAGCATTTGAGCTAAATATAGTGTGGGAGAGGAGTTCAGAGGATTGGGACGAAGGAACAAACAGACCTGTGTGAGAAAGTTGTGGTGGACGGTTTGTAGCGTGATGAAGAGGAAGGTGATAAACGAGACAGAGACCCAGACGAAGGTGTACGAGACTCATGATTGCTCCTCGCTCTGTGTCCTCGACAGGAAGACAGTGCTCTGAGCCAGGATGTGCAGGAGTGCATCCAGTTCTTCGACGACACCATCGTCTCATTGGAGGAGAGCCTGAATCAAGACGACCGGAATCCCAGGCAGGGGAAACCCAGCAGACCGCTCTCTCCCAACCAGGATATCATAGACCTCGTCCGCCCTGGACCAGACTTGGTGCAGACGAGAGAGCCGGTCAATCCCACCAGTCCAGGTAGCGTAACGCCAGAACTCTAGATATGAGAAGGAAATATCCCCCAAGACACAACAACCCCAACAGTCACAATATTTTATGTTTTGTTCAGATGCTAACATGCTAAGTCTTCAACTACACGCAGGTTACTAAAACTAAAACATCACTTAAAGGGTCATAATTAAAGTCGAAGCTACAAATGAAGCTTGCAGTAATTATCAGATTCTCACTTTGCTTTTTGTTCCTCCCCCAGATTTCCAGAGTATTGTGGGACACACTGAAAGCCACTTCGAGTTGAAGCCCTGGCGCGATCAGATGGACAGCTTGCCTTCAGAGTACAACCCTCCCCTACCAAGTGGCAGCTATGGGTCAACAGATAGCCACACCTCCTACCACCCTCCGGGGTGTATTCCCACTCCAGTCCTGATTGCGCAACAGATAGCAGAGAACCAGGCAGGTGGAACCTCCAACCTCCATCCCTCCTCGCTCCGCCAACGCAGCAGTGACGCCGACAAGCCACCGAGTCTCAACTCAGATCAACCAGTGAAACAGGGTCCTCCTACCTCTGCTAAGCCTTCCCGCTTCCCTGCTAACATCAACGTGATCCTCGGCACCAAGGAGCACCAGAACCAGTCTCTGGCTAACGTGAACATTCATGAGAGACGGGCACAAATGCTTGCAAACCTCACGGGAACTTCACATCCTTTGCTACAGGAAGATCCTGAGCAGACCACGGAGCAGAAGGCTCGAAACACTCCAACCCGCAGCGTTTCCTTCAGGGATCCGACACCAAACATATCCAGGATGGAGGCTCTGTCCAAGCTGGGCCTTACCAGGAACCGAGCCATGTCTGGGGGCACGTCGCAGCTTCCTAACAGCACCTTACTGGACCTTCCCACAGGTGCAGAGACCAGCGCCAAACCTCTGGAGGCCAGTGTTTCCCCAGTAACAGAAACCACCGTCAAATTACCAGAAGCCAACCCTGCAACACCTCAGAGCCGGAGTTATGTTGACAGAAAAGCTGAGATTCTGCGCACACCGTCCCTCAAGAGCCTGGAGGAAAGACATTCCCATCCGAGCCCCTCACCTCCAGCAGTCACACGTCGCAGTTTCTCTCCACTCCCTCTGGACAATAAAGCATCTGTCGCCCCTCCGCCTGAGATCACCTCGCTGGAATTTAACAGCTATGGAGGGAAATCTATGGTGGTCAACCCTTCTGTTTCCTCCAAAAGTGAACCTGTATCCTCTCCAACGAGGCTTGAACCCAAAACCCTCCCACCTGTGCTGGCTAACCCCAGCGAGTTCAACACCTATGGAGGAAAGACCAAAGTCATGAACCCTGCTCCTATGGCCGTGACCAGGAACAACCTTCCCGACATCCTCAGCTCCCACATCACCAAGAGTCAAACATTGCCCGCCAAATCAGAGCCGCAGCCCATTGAGCCGAACAGTTACGGAGGAAAGAGCCGAACCATCAACGCTTCCGCCGGCTTAAATCGGCCTTCAGGAATCCCACCAAGGAGCGTCAAGCCTCCAGCGCCGACTCCAGCCCCGAGACCACCTCGCCACTCCTACAGCGGCCCTGCCACTCAACAGAAAGCGGCACAACATGCCCCGACCCCCGAGCACAAGCGAAGACCCGGCTCACAGTTTCGTCCCCAGGGAATCACAGTGCAGTTCGCTGGAAAAGGAACTTCTGACGAATCCCGCAAGGAGGCGTTGAGGAAGCTGGGGCTGATGAAAGAGTCTTGATGAACTCGAGTCTGGACCTCTGGAGTGCACCTGCGGGTGGAGGTGATTTTCTTTAAGTTGCTCCACGTGTGACTTGAGTTTGAGGTGTGGTTGGTTCGTTTGGAGAGAGACATACTTTTACAGAGGAGCTGAAACTTACGATAGACCTGCACAACCAGTTCCAACGCCGAACACGTTTGGCACCGTGCAGCATCTGTGCAATCGACGCTCTTCAAGTGATTTATTTTGCCTCCAGGCAAAGACATCATATACATCTGCACTTTAGTTTGGGTCCGAGTGAAGAGAAGCAACGGAAGATACTTCAACTCCAGTCTCACCTTTGTTTGCGACAAAGAATCTAATTGTGAAATTTCTGATTTTTTTTTTTTTTTTCATGCTGGGCCTCATTTCCTCAAAACATCTTAATTTCTTTTTCATCCCAGAGTTAGGAAATGTCTCCTCGAGGTCTTTAGAGGATGTCAATCTTTAGAAACACTTTGTGTGAATAAGAGAACCTCAGTTATCTCCTGAACAGTTTACAGACGGAAGGAAATAGAGGTTGCTCCAGCCCCCTCGTACTTTTAATCCGGCCCTGGTAAAAACCTATTTTTTAATTAGTAGTGGAAAAAATGAAGACAAACTGTAAATGAGCAACTAATGATGCAAAATGAAAAAATATTGAAATCTTTCGAGCCCTTTATCGAACATTTGACACTTTTCTGTTTTAACTGGTTTGTTTGCCGACTTTGGGCATTTTATTCAAAAGGTGGGAGTTTTTCTTCTGATGTTTTTTTTCTTTCTGGGGTTTTCGGGCTAGAAGAAAGTCGACGGCACTTTTCTCAAGAGGATCATCTAGATTAGTTCTGAAAAGACCGAAACTACATCGTAAACGTTCCAGACCTTCGTGGAGCTGAGCTGGAGGATATTTTTACTCTGTGGACAAACCTCCCACACCAAACCACAGACTGTGGAATGGGTTTGTGGGTTTGACTCTTACTTTTTTTTCACTGAGTACTTTTAAATCGGCTCTTTAGGGTCGGGCGAGCACATCGTATTGTACAAAACACAAGCACTCAAACCACAGAGTCTAGAAATACATCCTGGTTTACTGATGTGTTTTCGTTCCTGTCGAGCTCTTCTCGACAACTTGGCTGTTTCAGACATTTGACTTTTTCCAAGTGTGTTATTTAACTGTTGTAGCTGCAAAAGCATGAGTGTGTGTGTATGTGTGTGTGTGTGTGTGTGTGAGACAGTGTGTAAGTTTACAATGTTTAATCCAGACTCCGGCCTCTGTAGTTCCCCTACAGTTACTTTTGAAGTTAATATCACAGAAGTTTTTCTGTGTGAATAGTTGAAGTGAATTTTGCTCACAGACTCCGGTTCGCTGTAGTACATCTACAGTCTTTTTGAAGTATCTCATGGTGCATACATGCAGTAAATAACTACATTATGAGGAAATGTTTCTAAGAGTCTGCACAGAACAAAGATTTTTACAATCAGTGCATCTATGTTTGGTGAACGGGAAGATCAGCGTCGACTTTCTGACTTTTGAAATGTCCACATTATATATAAATATATGAATATGCTCTAATCTTAATATATGTAAAGTTGAATTATTGTCGATCATTAAACGAAACAGTAAAACGTCTTCCTGTTGTTTTTCTTTTATTGAGTCTGGTGTGTGAAAGATAGAAGTTAAAATCCTTCTTCTCACAAACTTGGAAATAAATTACTAAATAAGTCAGATTTTAAAAATGTGTTCAGTCACAGAACCGATGATGGAGCCACGATTTCTGTGTAATAATAGTAATAACAAGTTTTTCCTTGTGTTGCTCCTTTAATCGTAAACTGTGTCACAGGTAAGTTACGTGAAGGTTTGTTGTTCTGACCTTCACGATTCACACTGAACCTCTTGTGCGTCGAGCACAGAGCTGAACTGTCTGGACTGCAGACTGTGACATAAGACTTCAACACAGGAGGTTTCTTCACCAGAGAACGCTGCTGCACTGAGGCCGACTGTGCTTGTGTCTCTGTGAGGATTTAAAACGCACCAAATGGACCAATCCTCTTAAAACCAGTAACAACTGTTTAAATTACCAACATAAAATAAATAAATTATATATATTTCTTTTTTTCCGAGGCCTTTTCCTTGGTCTGTTAAAACAGATTAGACACGTTGATGTATTTATGATAAATAATAGTAATTAGTAACTCAATGAATATTTCAGCTGGTTGGTTTTAGAAACAATGAAACCTGTTGTGCAAAGGAGGCCAAACAATAAATCTTTACCTGCGAGGCCCCTTTATGATTTAAATGCTCAGAAGTATTTATATGAGCGACCGAGGGAAGGAAGTGAGGAAATACTTACATTTGCTGCCTTGTAATTAAGACGTTGACAAACAGGCGCACCCTCTCCACACATGCACACGCCACAAACACACGAGTTCTGAAAATCAAACAGGAATCATCTCCATATATTTATTGTGATCACTTGTGTCAGTCGTGAACCGGAACACAAAGCCGTGAGCTGCTGCTGCTGCTGCTGTTGTTGTTGTTTTCTCGCAGGAAAAGAACAACGGATTTGAATCTAGACACAGAAGAAGTAAATCAGAGCCACCGCCGGACGCTTCACTACAAGAGTCACAGAGCTGGAACAGCCTCATGCAGCAGAACACACAGGATATTTCTCCATCTATAGGCTCAACAGGTAAAATTCATCTAAAAGAATAAAGTCACTGTCGTCACTGTGGAAGACTCCCAGACAAACGCTTATCCCAAAAAAAAAAAAAAGGGTTTTACCACGTTACACAAATCAAACAAAAAAAATCAAACAAACTCTTAGATGCTCCTGAATCCGGAGGAGAAGAAAAAAAACATCTAGCGAGACAGGAGGTGGAGAAAATGGAGACTATGTACACTCAGGTGTCCGGTCAGTGAGCAGGTTCACTGGACGCCGTCACGTCTCCAGATCTTCCAGGTGTTTGGATGATGCCGAGATCGGAAAAAGCGCCCGATGGCGTGAGACTCTTGTTCTGGTGGCGTGCGTTGACTCAGAGCTGATTGTTCGTACGGAGCTGACGTTACTGAGAAGAACAACGCCGCTCAAGTTTTATTTCCGCAACAAACCATCAGTGGATTAATTGATTAAATAAACTGCAGATTAATCGATGGTTAAAAATTCATCTCATCGTTCTCTGGCTCCTCCCAAAAACTAAAATCCATTAAATCAGGAGTTCAAGATGTTCAGGCTGTTAAGTGCTGGTGAAAATGTAAACCTGCAACCGCTCGTTGATCAGTCAAATGAATTTATGTTCCTGGACATAAATGTGTAATTGTGGAAGAAAAATAATCTTCTTCTGTTTTAATCGTTGAAGTAAATTTTCTGTAAAAAACCAAAGCTGCAGGTTCCATCTTCTCAAATAAGTTGTGCTGCTGTTCTCCATCATATTTTACAGCTGACGTGATGTTTTGAGGTTTTAATCATTAAAGCAGTTTTAACTCCAAGTGATTTCTCAACAAAACAATCAGCAGATGAATCATTTAAATTTCCAGCTCGAGTGTCGTACGACTGAATCAACACACGCCTCTACAACAAGACCTCCATTCATTTGTCTGTGTACAACACATCAACGTCTTCCTCTGCGTCACTGTGCGAACTGTCTGTGAACGCGCCGCCAGAGTTCAAACCTCGCCATCCCGTCCTGCGTCTCCGTCGCAGTGCTGCCTCCGACAGTTTGTCAAAAGAGTCAGACCAAACAAACGTGTTCCCGGGTCCGAAAAAACAAATAAGGACGAAAAAAGAAAATAAAAAAAATCAGTATCCTTTTCTTGTATCGTGTAAATTTCGCAGGTTTTAAACTCGTTAGCATGAGTCACGGTTTCCTCCAACTGTGGTGACGGCGGGTGTTGATCCTTTTGTCCCGCTTTCCTGTCCCGTCTCGCCATCTGTCGCACGGTCAGGTGTTCGGTCGTCGTCGTCGTCGTTGGTCCGGACAGAACAGTGGTGGAATTTTTTTGTCATCTCAGGCAACAGACAAAAAAAGGAAAAGAGAGACTTTCTGACCCTCGACCTCTGACCCCAGGCTCCTGGGTGTGTCTCTCCTCCTCAGGCTGCGGGTGTGTGTGTTCGGGGTCAGCGGTGTGGTCTGTCCCGGCATCATCAGTGGGCGTCTGGAGGACTCGTTCCCCATCTTCGACCGGTTTCCCCTCCGATCTTCTCTTTCTCTCTCGCACGCTTATTCACTTGCTCTCTTGCTCGCTCAGCCTGGGCCCAGACTCCTATCAGCGTCTCCTAGGGGACAGAGCAGGACATTGACTGTAGTGGAGCTGAACCATAGGAACACGTGTGCATGACGTCTGTGTCACGGATTCAAATAAGTGTCCAAGCAAAAGTTCAGATTCGTGTGTAAATTTTAACTGAAGACAAATAAACCTGAATAAGACACAAGATGATGTCACTGTTTATGTGTAAACTTCAAGTCAACTTTATTCTTTTAAAGAAATAAAAAAAAAAAAAACTGAAAATCTGAATCAGTTAAAAGTGCAAACTGTTTATTTATTTCTCGATGATTTGTGCTGAAGCTTCCTCTCTGGTGAAAACGTCTCCTGCTGCTCTAACTCCGTCACACATTCTTCTTCTCTCTCACTTGTCTTTCCTGTCTCGTCTCACTTGCCTTTTTGCTGCTCTTTTCTCTCTTTTCACACCAAATTCTTTCTGTTCAAAGAAAACGTCAACGAGGGGGGAGTCAGTACATGATGAAGACCAGGAGCCCTGATCCAACACAGTCAGCGCTTCAGATTTTAAGTGTGAGCGACGATGGCGGTAGTGGATCACGGCTCACCTTCCTCCTGTCTTGAAGATGAGGTCGGCGTTGGGAGCGCCTTTCGGGTGCTGGTAGCGAGGCCGACGCTCCCGGTTGGTGTTGGCCTGAGCCGGACGCTGGGCCAGGGACTGCATCATCTCTGTTGAAACACACACACAAAGATATATGTTTTTTTTAATATATATATATATATATTAAAAAAACATTCCACTCTGTGACTCGGTCTCTGTGTCGTACCCTGGTAGTCCTCCTGCTCCTGTCTCTCGTTGATGTCCAGGGTGAGTTTCTTCATCCTCATGCGCTCCTCCTGCTCGGCCTGCTGCTGGTTGAAGTGGTTCGCCGCCAGGTGTGATGACAGCGGCACGTTCAGGATCTTATACTGTCGACACGAAACAAACGTGAGACTAAGAAACGGGTTTGGGAAACAGATTTCTCAGAGTCACAAAATCCATCCTCCCAGCTATGGGTCCAGGTACACACATACACACACACACACACACACACACGCGCATGCACGCACGCACGCACACACACACACAGAAAGCCTTTATTCTGGTGAGGCCGTGTGTGTTTACATAAAGGGAAAAGTAATTTCCCATCCACGCGCCTCACTGACACACCGACAAAGATATTCTGTGTTCTCTCCAAAATTCATATGAATGTATGATTTCTTTTTTGGCGCGTGTGTGTGTGTGTGTGTGTGTGTGTGTGTGTGTGTGTGTGTGTGTGTGTGTCTGTCTCTGGCATCTGTCCTCAAAACAGAGAGAGGCCGTGTGGACAGAACGCTCCATTAAACCTCAAAACGCTGGACACACCCTACAGTACAAGAACCAGTCTCTGCCCTCAAACCACACAACTACGCGCGCGCACACACACACACAACTGCGCACACACACTTGACCTTCCCTAGTATTACTAGTAATAATACTAATAAGTTTGAGGTGAAATCAGTGAAATCATAGTTTTACACAGAGCTGTTGAGACGAGAGACTGTTGCAGGTTTAAAACTCTGAAATACTGAGGCCTCACACACACACACACACAAACACACACACACCCGAGTCAATATTATTCCTGGGCTCAGCGAGACTGAGCTCTCTGTGTGTGTGTGTGTGTGTGTGTG
Organism: Paralichthys olivaceus; assembly: GCF_024713975.1. NCBI lineage: Eukaryota > Metazoa > Chordata > Actinopteri > Pleuronectiformes > Paralichthyidae > Paralichthys > Paralichthys olivaceus. The sequence continues at coordinate 1,418,434 of NC_091115.1, forward strand.
TGTGTGTGTGTGTGTGTATTGAATTTCAGTGGAAGTGTGTCAGTCCTCGTTCCTCGTGTCTGTTTGCTCTCAGCTGGTCGTCTACACACTGAGAATAAAACTGCTCTACAGTTCTGATCCTGGACGTCACTAAAGCCGCACACACGTGGTTAAACTTCAGGAAAAGGAAACTTTGTCCTCACAACCTTAACCTCCCCCTGTACGTCGTTATAAAGACTTTAAAGATATTTCCTTTTTGTCCAGAAATAAAACTTCCGCCCTTCGTGACCTTTACCTGCTGCTTGTTGCCCTTGCGTGTCAGCATCACGAACTGCATGGTGTCCGAGATGTCCGACTCTCCCTCTGCGATGCACGGCTGTCCCGTGCTGCCCTTCTTCAGCTGACTCTTCAGCTGCAGAGGAATGGCCACGTCCAGCTGGTGCACCTTCACCGCCTCGCCGCTACGCTGCTGCAGTGACGACACACACACACACACACACACACACACACACACAAACACAACACACACACGTGTCAGGGGACGTTTTTAACTTTCACTGTGAGAAGAGTCATTCTGGGATGTTTGGATCAAGCGTTTAAACGATTCTGTACTGAACAGAACCACATTCTCATTTTAACTGAGTAACGACGGTTGGTACCTGCAGGTTCTCCAGCATCATCTTATCCAGAGCCTGAATGAAGTCCTCATCCTCGGCACAGGCCACGTGCTTCAGTCCACCGCCGCGGATGGTCACCTCCTGCAGAGAAGGAGAAAAAATAACACGACCAAACTAATTAAACGCAGATTTCTTTATATTCTCGTGAAATCGAGAGTTTTCTTATGAACAGGGTTCCTCATTAGACAAGTTTAATCTTACATTGTTCTCCTCATCAGTCTCGTTTTCTTTAGTGGAGTCGGTTAGGTAGTCTGTGTTCTCCTCTTCCTCCTCTTCCCGCTCCTCTTCTTCGTTCTCGGACCCATCCTGGGAGGAAAAAAAAAAAAGCTTATCAACAGAGACAAAAAACGACTTGGATATTTTTAACTCTCTTACAAAACAGCGACTTTACTTTTACACGCTTTTTAACCTTTGACACGAGGAAGAGGAGGAGATCTGCAGTTGATTACAGGTGAGACGAAGCTTCTCAAAAGACCTCACAAAGGAAAAGACCTGTCCAGTTTTTTTGTTGTATGTTGTATTTATATGTTGCTTGTTTTCTACTTTACAACTTTCGCCACTTTATTCCTGAAGAAACTTTTCATTCAGCTGTAAGTTTGCGTGGGGATGACTGACAATAGAAACAAACCTGAAACACAATAGCCTAGTTTCTTTAGTCTCATCTCCACCCAAACAAGAACATCGAGGGAGGACACAGGAAACAAGGCAGATCAGTTGTCAAGTAGAGTCAGTGACAGGCGGGTTGGCAGAGGAACAGGATGAAGTTCTGAAGCGTTAGATCATCACAACAAACAAGACTCACATCCTCCTCCTGCTCGTTCATTTCACTCTCGTTGCCCGACTGCTCCTCGGTCTCTGCGCCTCCCTCTTCGTCGTCGTCGCCGTCGTCGTCTTCCTCGTCCAGCACCTCCCCTTCGCTCATGGCGCTGGAGCGACCGTCCTTCTCCATCCCCAGACCTCCATGAAAACACAGAGGGCGACACAATGACGCTGTTAATATTAAAATAGAAAACTTACACAAAGGTGGTTGTGAGAAATACCTGAGGAGCTGAGCCCAACCCAGAAGAGCTTCAGACAAAAGCTTCAGTTATAAATAAAACAAATATTCAGGAGGAAATTGTTGTTTCATTAGTGTGTCCTCCAGTGTCGGCCTGAATCATAACCGCAAACAATTACAGAACCTGAATAAGCAGCCGTGGTGACAGATGAAAAATGAAGTCGAGCAGGTGGAGTGAAGGAGAAGATCAGGTTCTGTGTGAGTCAGAGCCTGAAGAATGAACTGATCCTGGTTAAAGTATGAAACGCTGGGGGGGGGGAGGCCTCCATCCATCAGCTTTGTCAGTCACTCTCTCCTCTGCATGCGTGCACACACGTGTACACACACACACACACACACACAGTGATGTAACATAGAAAACTTTTTAAACGTTCTAAATCACTTCTTAAAACACATTTTTTACACATTTGCTTTTATTTGATGTCGTGTTTTTATGTTTTAGTGTTTTCTTTCTTTTTATTTGTATTTACTTAAACAAACAATTTCATTCATCAGGCACAAGTGGCATTTTACTAAAGAGGAAATACGATTTCTTTCAATACTTTTGAAGTACATACACCTGGAATACTTTTGCTGAGGCAACATTCGCAGGACTTTCGAGTGTCACTCTCTGAGAGGGTGGGGCCGCTGTTTACTTTTTTCTCTGCACATTCCATGTCAACACCTTGAAACTGTGAAACAAAGCCCGTGCTCCTGTGCTGCTATCACTGCAGAGTCAGATACACCTGACGCACAAATGTTTCCTGCTTCCTCCTCTGTGACGTTCCCCGCACACAGACTCAAATATATCTAAATACAAAACCTCACAAAACATCTGATGGAAGGTTTCATGTTTGAAAAACGTTCAAGTGAAAGTCACAACTTAATGTTCCTGTGATTATATAATGACATGAAACAGAGATTATGAAACACTTTCCAGACGCTATGTGATCGAACAGGAATTTATCAACTTGATGACTTGATGCTCATACATGGATTCATTTATTCATTTATTCCTGATGGACATCAGTGGAAAGCTGCTGGTCAACAACTGGTCATATGATTTCAACAATTTTTAGAAAATAGTGACAAATAACTTTAAGTTTAAGTGGCTGAGGTGACGTCTGCATCAACATGATCAATCGTCCTCCTACACCCTCAGGAATGCCGCTCAGCCGGGACGACGCAGTTCAACCGGAGAGACCGGACTCACATCCATCACACACACATGAAGCAATGACGTGCAGGATCTACACAACCGCCTTCCAAGACGAGCACGGTGAGCGTGAAACTCTTACCTAGTTTTACGAGCACCTCCCTCTCCAGGTCGCTGACCTGTTTGGTGGCCTCCTCCAGCGAGCAGCTGATCCTCATCTTGGGCCTGAGCAGCTCCAGGGTGTCGCTGATCATGTAGTCGATGTCGATGGGGAACGGGTGGTCACGGGTCCAAACATCGATGCTCTTCTTCCACCAGATGTACCGCTGCAGACGAACATGACATCGTTTCATTTATTAAGCTGTTATCTGACCACACGAGTCCCTTGAAAATCATTACCTCTTAACGATGATAGATCGACATTAAATAAAAAGGAAATGATTCATGAATTGATCATTTAAATAATAATCTTTAGCCGAAGCTCTAACAGAGTCATAAAGGTATAATATTTAGATACTGCTTATATTTATTAGATTTCTCGTCACAATTTCCAAATTCATTATTATAATGAGAAAAAGTTAAGTTAGAAAACTTCTGTCTGGCAAACAAACAAACTGTAATAATATAAATAGGCAGCATCTACATTTTCTTTTCATATATTTCACCCATTTTTGCAAGTGAATAAAATGAGTAATAACAACCACTTATAGAAAATTATATTTATGCAATAGCGCCCCCTGCAGGCACAATTGATAATGCTGGTTTTATGGTATAACACCAGAAACAACACATCCTATAAAGTTGCCTCTGCTTTTTTAAAATGCTCACAACCTCAATGAACGCCTACAAATGCCGGAACCACAGTTCTATAGCACCATATATATATATTAAATATAATTTATGAGTACATATGCAAAACGGTCATGTGAAAGTAGCCGACAAATCAGAAGCACAACGACGACACTGAGAAGCCAAAAGTGAAGACAAGACTCAGAGGTGCACCTTGAGCAGACATACCTGGAAGTAGATGAGGAAACAGTCCAGCTTCCTCTTGCTCGAGCCTCGGTCGAAGTACTGGCCGCACGTATCGAGCAGGGTGCAGACCAGACGGAAGCGGAACAGGTGCTCCGGAGGATCCAGGAGGCCGGGGCTGCCGTCCGGATTCACCCCGAAGAAGATGAAGGAGAAGAGGGTGCGGAAAATGACGGCCGACTCCACCATGCGGTAGTTGTAGAGCTCGCCCAGGAACTTGGCGCTGCTGATGCGCCGCTGGTTGAACTTGGGCTGGTTGACCTGGGGATGGACAGAGGAGGAAGTATTCAGATCCTGTGCTTCAGTAAAAGTAGCCACAACAAGTTTAAGTCCTGCATTATACGTCTTCAGTACAGGAAGTAAAGTATTGCTGCCATGATCAATTGAATTCTCCTGTTTTCTTTGAATATTGTTTGTTTCATTATTACTTTAAAAACTTCAGAAAATGTGAGTTAAGTTAAGTTGAACCCCGACAGGTTGGACCGGCTTAGATCAGCGAGGAGATGGATTTGAGACAATTGGTTAGTGTTGTTCAAATCCACGTGACAGACAGTATTCTCACATGTTCGGCAACACGAAGCAGAGTTCTTCAGACTGAAACTAACACGACTTCCTCTTCAATCCACCGTCATAAGTGTCAGCAGAGATAAGCATCTGTTTGTCTTCCTGTCCTCTAGCTGCACCTTACCTCACCCTTCTGGACTCCGGTTAATCCCCGTTCAGTCGGTTATACACATCTATTACATCATAGTATCAGTCCGTGTTATTTTCTCTCCTCACCTCCATGCCCAGGCGGATGTCCTCCAGGACGCCGTCCACCACATGAATCCCCACGTCCTCCTGGTAGGCCACCAGGCCGGCCAGCAGGTTGGCCACACAGTGGATGCTGTTGTACTTGACGTTCCAGATGTTGACCATGCAGCAGATCAGGTACCGCTTCACCTCTGGGTCCTGCCACGGCAGCTTGCGCATCTGCCTCAGCACCTTCTCAGTGGTGACCTTGGACAGGTCCTTGTAGAGGAGCTTGCGGATGTACTCGTGCAGCGGGGGCCTCTTCTTCTTCACCGTCTTCTCCATGGGAGGGGGGTTACAGTAGTAGTAGGCGTTCTCCACCATCGTCACGTAGCGGGCATCCAGATGCTGAGCCTGCTTTTTGCGCATCATTTGCTCCTGAAACAGGGTTTGACAACAAATCAGCTGTTTACATCCTGTCTACAATCCAAAACAAAATGGTAATACATTTATTTTCTTTGTTAATTTTAGTCCAATAGTTCTGAGTTGCTTTTTTCTGTATGTATGAAACATCTCACAGGCTGCTTAGTGCCGTGGGAGAAAGTGTTTACAGGGTGAACAAGACTTGTATTGAAACATCTGTCGTCTGTTTGAATGCAGCAGATGAGCGTGTGTGACGTGCACTAACCAGCAGGACGCTGGTACGCAGGTGAGAGTCAGGGGATCTGAAAAGGAAGCGGCCGCAGGTCTCCAGCAGAGTGCAGGCCATCTCTATGTGGTGATGGGTGAAGTCAGACAGCAGCATCTGTTCACAGCGACACACACAAACAGAGACGTCCAGTTAAAACCTCCACACTGATCGGCTCAGAAATCACAGCGTCAGATCTAAGATGGCATTTCTTCACCCACCTTGAGACAATGAAGCGTGTCCGTTTTTGAGAACATCTTGAACTTGGCCAGTTCCCCGATAAATCTGACCGTTTTATTTTTTGTCTCAATGTTGATCTGATCCTTCTTCCGGATCTGAGGGCACAAACATGAGCACAAAAGGAATTATCGAAAAAATTCTATGTCATTCAAATTGAAAGGTCAGGATACTGCAGACTTTGATTTGTAGAGTCTGAGTGGCTGATGACTTGAGAGCACCTACATGAAACCTGAAGTCTCCCTTCAACATGGAGCAGAGGTCCTCAGCCACATCTGACATGCAGGGGTGAAGAGTTGCCACCAGCCGAGAGTAGAAGGGGAGCAGATCCAACCTGGGAGAAGAGACAGAGTCAACGCTCAGCTGATCTGCAGACTGTAAACTATAATGACAGCACAACCTGGTGGTGTTTTAAAGAAATATACAATATTTTTCTGGCCTATGGGTGTGTTTGAATAATCCATTTTCTTAGGAACCCTTCCTCCCTGAGTGAAATAACTGAGAACTATTTAAGTGGCTGTTCGAATACTCTGAAGTAGGAAAGGAGCTCGAATGCTTCCTTATCTCTTTTAGCACCGGACCATCCTTAATAACAGGAAAGGAGAAAATTCCGCCCCACAGTTTAAAGGATGGACACAATCATTGAGAAAAGGTTGTCTCCACATGTATTCCTCACATTATTATGAATGACTACAACTTCTTACTGGGTTGTTTAGACCAAAAGACACGTTACCTCTGCCTGGGGACAGTGAAAAGGGCTCGGACAAGTTTCCTCCTGTTAGACTTGGTGTTCATGTTCATGCAGAAGTCCATGGCAGCCTGCAGGAGTCAACAAAGCTCTCATGAATTCTAAGATTCTAAATTCTTTATTGACAACAACACGTCTTCACTCATTTATAATTTTCACAAGATCTATTAATTTGTCTTGACCCAAACCACGGGTACTTTACCTTATCTATGAGGTCTCTGTTCACACAGTTGGGGAGCTGCTGGATGAAGGCGTCCACAATAAGCTTCAAGTGGGAGCCTGTGTTGGCCTCCTCATCCTCTTGCTCTACACATACAAAAATAAAAGCTCATTTAAATCCCACAGTAACTTAACTTTGACGACATATGGAGGTGATTTTCTCTCTCTCTTACCTTGCTCATCCAGCAGTTTTTTGGTCAGCTCCTCATTTTCCACCTCGTCTGCTCCCTCCAGTTCAAGAGGTTCGTCTGTGATGTCCAGAGCCTCCAGCTCCAGCTCCAGCTCCTCTGTAGTGCTGGTCGTGTCCTTCCCTTCTTTCCCATCTGAACCAGACACAAACAGCAGGTCAGGCCGAAGTCGGGATAAAACTGAGTGAGTCTCTTTCTGCTTATGTCGATTCGTTACTTTTACCTTTGGCGTCATCTTTTTCTTTGCCCTGGTTGCTCTTCTCGTTGTCCTTGAAGAGGATGGCAGGGACGAAGGCCTTCAGGTCCACCATGTTCTCATAGAAGTTACGAGCGTCTTCATCTTCCCAGATCCCTCCTTCCAGGTCATACTCTCCAGGCTTACCAGGGGTGAAGATATCAATGCCAGGACCGTGTTCTGCATGAGACATTATACATGACATAATTACACACGCGTGTTCACCCTATTTAAGACACATTTTTACGTCAACATCTTACATCCATTAAAGAGTCTTTCGCATAAATTACACTTCTAGAAAAGACACACACCCTCCTGCACGGTCTTGTCCTGAGGCAGATCTGGCATGTTCTCATCGAGGAGGTCAGCCAGGGACTGAGTGTTGGCCAGCAGCTTCTGGTAGGAAGTGGCAAACTCTTCATACTGCTTGTGCCTGTCCTCACTCAGCTCCCCTTTGGAATGTAGGATACGCCTGAAGAGAATGAAGCGTTAAGAGGTCGTATCATGGTGAGCTAACAAAAAGTGGCTGGGAGACAGAGAACACTCACCTGTTCTGCCTCTCAATGTTCTGCAGCTCCCGGTGGTCCTTCTTCAGGTGTTTGGTGAGTGACGTGAAGTACTCACGCAGAAGGTTCTGGAAGGGCTGCTGCTTCTCTGTGTTGATTATCTCACTTGGAGGGAAGGTCAAGCCGAACTTCTCAGCAGCAATTTTCACCTTGCGGGACATCAGACCAGCGATGTCATCCCCACAGTGCTTACAGAAACTGATGACCACCGACACATGAGTGTGCGTCTCCCGGTCGGTCCCGATGATGTTCTTCAGCTGCTCATAAATGAGCGACAGACCCTCTTTGTCCGTGAAGAGGCCGACGATGGTGAGCTCTGCAATAAAGCGCAGATCTGTGCGCAGCTTGCTCACATTGGGCGCCTTTTCCTCCTTCCTTGCTTCAAAGTGCTTCTTCCAGGCCTGTAACAGCAATGGAGCAAACTCAGAGTAGCGCAGGTGGAAGAGGGAACACAGATGGACAGCGCAGCCGACATCAGAGATCTTCAGCTTTGCCTCCACGACAGAGCTCACAGCCTCGCCGATGTACTTGCTGAGGTTCAGGGAGCCAAAGTCATTGGAGAGTGAATCGCGCTGCTGTTCGGTAAGTGTGCGAAGCTTCTTGACGAAGGCCGTGTTCTTTTTAAGGCTGGAGTCCAGGCGGCTGAAAAAAGCCTCTTCAGGCCGACCCTCTTGAGCGTTTTGGTTCTTGCTGCGGAGTTCCTTTCTGCAGTGATGGCGCTCCCAGGCCTCCTGGTGCAGCTGATGCCCCTCCTCCTTTTCCCTGCAGAAGTACAGTAAAATTGAATAAGATAAATAACTAAAGTAAGAAATATTTTTAAAGGGTGATTACATGTGTCGGGTTTGGCTTTCCTGAGGGTCATGTTATATTTACACAGACTTGATGAATGAAATATAAGCTGACATCTCACAACATTAGATGAATCTTTATAACAATTCTATCAGGAAATGAGGGATATCATCACTTACTTCAGGAGAGCCGCCTCCTCCTCACGTTGTCTCTTGGCCTCCTCCTCTTGGAGTTTCCTCTCCTGCTCCTCCTGCTGTCTCTTCTCTTCCTCCTCCTTCTTCTTCTGTTCCTCCTCCGCTTTCTGCTTTTCCTCCTCTTTCTTTCTTCGCTCCTTCTCCTCCTTCTTCTTCTTTTCCTCTTCTAGCCGCTTCCTCTTCTCCTCCTTGCCACCATCTTTTTTACCACTCATTTTGGCCTCGTCTTTTGCTTTGTCTCGAGCAGACGCCGGTCGCCTCTCACCATCTCTGTCCTTCTCCTTCTCCTTGTTAGTGAAGGTGCAAACATCTTTTTCATCCATGTTTACTGAGCGCTTACGTTCAGCAGGCATACTGAAGAGAGATGAAAATAAAAGAAGGTTAATCTTCTTCATCTAAATACAATCTCATTGTTGCATTTACGAACCAAATGTTATTATTAAATGATATTTCCTTTCTCATTTATCCACACTAAATTGCAAACATGAGAGCTGTTACTAGCTGAGGCAATCATGTGGCTAACTCGTAATAAAACACCACAGCAACACAAACTTACACTGACACCAGGACAGACACCAAACTACCAACACGACTGCCAGTGCACATCACAACATTCAACTGTTCATACAAAAGTTCAAAGTTAAATTGAGTATTGGGGTTTTGGAGTTAAATGTAAAACCAAACGTTCTAAAGAAATAAAACTATCGTGAAAAATGTGGAAACATTTCAAATCTTTTCAGTAAATGACAGCGAACCCTCCTCACATGCCTGAGAGGTGTTATGTTTGTAGTGATGGATAAATTAAAGCAACTCTTTAACGAGGTTCCACTGTTGGAAACAGTCAAACGCACACGCACGCAACAGTTCCGTCGCAGACACGGCTCGTTAGCCGCCTAGCCCGGATACCTTACTTAGCATGCTAACGCGAGCGCCCTCCTGTCACTGAGGTTGAATCTCACCCTCCAGTAACAACCTCCCGGTTTATTAACATCTGTTAGAAACGTGTGAACATCACATCCACAACAAACCACGTTTAACATCGGCGGTGCTAGCGCGTTTAGCTAGGCCACTTGAATTACCGCTCTGACACGGATGTAAACAAAGGTTTTAGCGGCATTAAACAGGAAGTTAGTGCGAATTAAATCATTATAGTGCGAAGATGGAGTCATATAATCCACGAATCCCTGAAGGGAGATGCTCATTTCTTATAAATGTTAGAATAAAATAAGAGGTTTTACCTGCTAGCTGTAGCAAAACAAACATCGGTTACTAGCCTTAGCTTTTACCGCTCAAGGACCCTCTCGCTATGCACCCACACGATATGCCTGACTGAAAACATTAGTATCATATTTATGCCACAGCTTGGTGTATTTTTAACTATACTTTATTTATTTCACCCATCATCAAGATATCATCCAAAGTGTAAATAACGTGTGTGTTTTGGCCGATTCACGTGGTGTCAGCTCGACAGGCAAAGCTCGCGGCGGCCACTGATGTAAACAAACGTTTCGTCAGCATCGAACGAACAGTGAGTGTGAATAAAGTTATTTCGATGTAAAGTTATAATCGTATAAACTCTAAGTAAATACACGGAACACCTCATGGCCGTGTTCATATATAATAAAGATGAAGATTCTACCTGTTAGCTGTAGCAAAACAAACGTCCGTCACTATCCTAGGTTTCCGGTTTCCACCGAGGACCTTACGGAACCACACAATGTGCCTGACTAAAAATACATCAACTCTATTTTATTTTCGACACATTTTGATGAATTCTGTATAAATATTGATTTGATATAATCAAATGTGTATTTTAATCGTGAACAGATTTATATTTCGGTTGATTAAAAATGTGTCAGATCGACAGGCAATGACCAGGCCGGCTACTGATGTAACAGCGGTGTATAAATAATGAAAAATAATAAATTATATATTTGTCTCTTAACTCTTCACTGATGTTATCTGCATGGTAAATGATTATTAATGCTAAATAATGTATGGGAGAGCCCATGTGAATATTTATACACTAATATTTAAATATATAAGATATTTAAACTATGTTTATATGACATAATTAAAATATTAAATACATACAAACTATAGTTAAAACTACCTCTTCTATGATCAACTACAGCTGTAAAATCTAATTTACAGATTAAAAAGTGAGTTTTAATAAACCACGAGTGTCGGTAACTATAATAACTTTAATAGTACATCTTCAGTATGGGCACAGTATATTTTTCTCTGTTAGAAATACCTTTAGTCTTGATTTGAAATTCATTTGATAATAATGTGTGATACTTAAACTGCAATATATTAACTTGTAATATAGTATTTTAATAGGTCGTATATTTACTTGTAGGAGAGTATTTATACTATTAAAACTATAAAAATGCATGTTGTACTTGTATGAGCATTTTAAATAAGAGGGTCGTTAGCGTTGGGGAATAAATCTCCATATGAGTCAGCTACACTGATTTAATTTGTTTAAGTCGTGTATGAAACCAAACTGAACCCGTGTAGTTTAAATGAAAACAGTTTGACCTTCAGTACAAACAACAGATTCTTTGTGAGGTTTTTTTTTACAGCAGCTCTCAGATTTTCCCTCTGAGACGACAGACACACTCTGTTTTCCACACTCATACATTCATCTGAAAATTCCTGCAGCACAGCCGCTCTCCTGAGATCATGTCTGTGTGTTAAAGTGAACCAGTGTTGCTGCTGCAGCTTTATTGACACAGTGTGGGCGGTGGCAGTAGAAGCTCAGAGCCACAGGAAAGTGACAGAGAAGCTGTTCACATGAAAATCTTTCCCATTAAGGTGCATGATTATATTGAATCCAGCTGATTTGCTGATGTTTCTGAGGCTGTTTATCTCAAAGTTAACAGCCGGTCGTCTTTCTCTGTCCAGAGTGAGGTATCTGCTGTATAACCTCTACAGTCACTAGTTATTTTACAGACTTGTAAATAATAAATGATCAAATACATTGCTTCAAATTGAACGAGTGGTTTGTGTTATTAATTCATCTTTTGATTATTGACATGATTAATGGTTGACCAGACATGATGAAAGATGTCTGATGAACAGTCTACAACCCAAACATATAACATTTTATTAAACATATAACATTAGACTAGAGATGGCAGTCAATTTATCAAATGAGAAACTTAAACCAGATGAAGGAAATGTTAGTGTTATTTGTATTTTAGTTGTTTTTTGTTGTTGTTGCAGCTTTACTCCGATTCAAACAGGAGGAACAAATGGGTCAAACTCTTTTAAACAATAGGAAACAGCTGTAAAATCACTAAATCAGTTTTATTCAGCAGAAATAACAAATTCAACACAGAGAAGAGAAAGAAAAACAGTGAATCTGTCGTGATTCAGACAGACTTTACACGGCGAGGCATCGTTACATCAGAGACATTGTCCAGTCAATAATAAGACACTTCTTGTCATGATAATCACTGTTGAAGCAGAACATTTTGATTTTTAATACATCAGTAAAATCACTGACTGAAGTCAACACTTTTTAAATATTAAATACACAACAGACGTCAGCTATCACCGTCAGTGATCCGAGGTCAACGTTTGCATCTGAAATGTTTTCACCAGAGGAGAAAAGTAGAAATCTGTATGTCTCAGTAAAGTGTGTGTGAAGAAGCTCATCACGATAAAATGTAATACTTTAGATTCTATAAAAAAGAAATTATACAAAATACTGAAAAATTCAAATAACCTAACTAACACTGAGGGAACAAAACTGGAAACTGGAAGACAGAATTAACTCTTCTGTTTAAATTAAAACTATTGAATGTGAACTGATGTGGTTTCTGGTCCTGCTGTTTGACATCGGCTCTGTTTAAAGGCTCAGTCATTTTTTCATAACTGTGAAATCAGTCGAGAAAATTGTTCATGTTGAGTTTAACTTTTAGAGACAAACAGAAGAAATATTCTTCTGGACACATTTTAAAAAAGAAGGAAATAAATCACTATAATTATTTTACTCTTATTATTAATATTATTATATTGTTTTCATGGCAGTACCTGCCACCAGAAGCAGATGATGGTTTGATGCCTTTGCTCGACGGGTCGTTCACATCTCTTTAACTCAGCCCACTTACCGTGTCGTACGCATTTACTCCCGTCTGGGAACCACCATGAAATCCCTTACTCTCTTGAAAAAATACTCATAATAAAATATTTAGATATAAAAAGGAGCCTCTGCCATCAGCCAACGGCAGGAGTCTGTGCACTTGGTAAATAATCCTACGGTCTTTGAGCCAGGCGGCTCTTCCCTTCCTCCTGCTCGGCTAGCTTGATGTGAGTGTAAGACAGGATACCTGCCAGCGTGCAGAGGATCCCCAAAGCCTGAGGGTGAGAGAGAAAGATGAGGAAAGAGGTTTTAGAGAAAGTAAAAGGTTTGAATCACAGAGCAGCATCGTGAGACTCACCTGGTTGAGTGACAGCGGGTCATGGAAGAGCAGGTATCCTCCAATCAGAGTGATGCAGAATTTAAAATGACCAAACATGTTGTAGCTGAGAACCAGGTTAAGGAAAACGACATTAAAATACTGAATATGGAATATAGAATAATTGCTGGAAGACATTCACGAATCCTGAATAAATGATTCACCCAGAAACCTAAAGAAACGGAAACCTCCCCGACAACATATAAGAGCTGCAGAAGAAATGCACTACATTTCTGAAACAACAAAACAAAACTCAAAAACTAAAGGGACCAGCACGATTGCAATAAAGAGCTCCCGTTATTTAAGGATACGTGACAGCTGAGGTATTTCCAATGATCCAGTAGATGGACAGGTTGACGAGGAACGCCACCACACCTGAGAACAGCACTGTCATCTAGGAAGGAAACAGACAACACTGTTACCCCGGCAACACGATAATGAGAAGGGTTGTGTGCTTTGTGTTGAGTTTTACCAGAGCAGGCAGCGACCACGGTCCAAATATTCCTCCGTCTCCACTCAGCGGCTCAAACAAAGGAACGACACAGAGCAGGAAGCCTGACGACAGAGGAGCCTGACAGGACAGTTACCGTGTTAAGATCAGGGATGTTACCATATCATGTTTCTCTTCCCAATCCAAAAGACAAGCCCCAACAAAAACAATTAGTCCCAAGACAAGACCTAACAATCCCAGGTCGAGAGCATCGAGTCACAAACATTAAAACATTGACAGTATGAACAATGCATAAGGCAGAGTACACAAAACAACTGGATTATCAGACTCTATCAGCAGATACTGAAAATAAAAAGATCTTTATTTACTGTTGTAGTCTGTTATTCTATTAAACTGATGTTAGTGATATCATCAACATCAAATTATAAAGTGGTGACACGACTGTTTCTGTCTCTGGAGTGAAGTTATACCTGATAGTACAGAAGCTGCATGGAATTCACCTGGAGCTCATGTTGTTTAGCTCCGACCCACTGACAACAAGAGAGACGGGGAGAGAGTTAAAATAATAATTCATTTCATTCCTGACAATTTTACTAAAAACACTTTGTCTTGAAGACGTTTCATCTCAGTGTATATTTACTCACAACTTGGTAAAGCGATGTCACTAGAACTCCCAGCGAAGCAAACACTGTCCCCAGCAGGTTGAACCGCACATCGTAGTAAGAGTTCAATATCACCCCCAATGTGATGGGCACCTGGAGACGGACGGGGGAGGGCACAGACAGGAAGGAGATGAAAACAGGGACACCTCCTCGTACAGCTCATCAAAAGAAGACTCGCTGCTTCAGCCTCATTTCAAATGTCTGTTAAGAGGCGTTGAGTTTTCTTACCAGTGTCAGTTTGATCTTGGTGGAGAAGGTCTTCTTGTAGTAGGTGGTCTGGATGAGGATGATGACGGGCGTGGTCATGGCTTTCGCCAGCTGGTACGTCCCTATCGAGTTGTTCTGCAGGGAGAGGTTGGTGAAGGCCACGAACCCGCAGAAGCTCAGAGCCAGCCACACGATCCTGCGCACCGGGAGGCTTTTAGGAGAGAAGACGTCCATTTGGTGGCAGATGAAGAGTCCGAGCCAGGTGACCACGAAGTGAACGAGGGTCAAGGTCATGTTGGGGAAGCCGTAGTGTACGTAGATCCACTTGTTGATAAAGACGATGCAGATGGAGGACAGCAGGTTGACCAGCAGCCCGGCGAGGATGCGCCTGTTGGCCGAAAAGCCAAACAGCATCTCTGCCATGGTCACAGGTGTTTCTGAGCTGAGCTGTGATTTCACTTCACTGAGGTCGATGTTCACACTGTAAAAACAATAAAAAGAAAGTGTCACAGCTCAGAGTATAGATGACTCTACTCACAGACACATTGGGAATACGTAAAGTTTTATGTCACAGAATAGACGGACATTTATTTTTACATTCTATGTAAATAAAACCCTTAATTAAAGTTTGGTATATTTGGTTTTACTTGTGTTTTCTTTTAATTCTAGTTATTTATAATAAAATGTCAAAACTCAGGGTTTTCATCACGACGTCTAAGAAATCATTTCTCATTGTAGTTCAGTTTATCAGTTTTATAAAAGTTGCACCATGTAAAAACACTAAACACTGAATCGAATCTTTTGAGCATGTGAACACGTTGTGCAGCAGAATTGTCCATTTCATAATTTCATATTTTCCCTGTCACAGCTGAAGGAGGCGACAGTCAGTGGTTTCAGTAAATAATGTAAACTCAGCTTTAAAGTCACTAACATGTGCTGATGTTATTTTACATGTGACAGATTTTAAACGAAGCTGTTACATACATGACACTAGCTGCTTCAGTGTGTGTGTGTGTGTGTACATGTGTCTGTGACTGTGTACATGTGTGTGTACATGTGTGTGTGTGTTTGTGCCACGCGTGTAGAAAACTTTACCTGTGGTCTCCATCTTTTCTGCCTCACTCTTCTTCTCTGACTTCAGCCACAACATCCGGCCTGTGTCCGCTCCTCTGCCCGGCTGTCAGTGCTCCACACTCGGCCTCTGCGGTGAGTGATTCTCCGCTGCTGCCGCTGCTGGAGGATGCTTTTCTGTTTTGGCTGCTTTTCCTTCCACAGGTTCGATTTCCTCCTCCATTAAAACCCGCCCCGCGTTTCCTGTTTCCTCCGCGTCTATCAACGTGTGTTGAAGGGAGAAAGAGCGACCCCTACCGGACTGGAGGAGGAACAGAAAACTGAGACAGGCAGGAAAATCTGACTGAAACAAATAAAAAGAAATAAAAATAAAGAAATGAAGCTCTCTGCTGCAAGTGTTCGAAGAAAAGATGGTACATGTAATTAAATACAATTGAATTTTGTATGTATACTGTTATTACATTATCACTGAAGCGTTTTACAGCTGCTGTTTGTTAAAGCAGCGACTTGTTGGAAGTTATTTCATCACAAGATAAAACCAAACTTAAACGTGTTTATCTTGCTCCAAGAATAAAGTACGGAACAAGTTATAGTGGGTGGAGCGGAAATAAAACAAAGACTTAATTTTTAAAGTATAAAAATATGAATATAAAATATGTTAAGTGCATAACAAGTAATAATAACATGGTTTAAATTAAATTCTGTATTTGAAACAACACATTGCTCTTTATGCATGTTTGTGTGATGAAAGTTGTTCTTCTATCTTTGATATTCTTATAATACAAGAAGTCTTGA
The DNA here is from genome assembly GCF_024713975.1 of Paralichthys olivaceus. Lineage (NCBI taxonomy): Eukaryota > Metazoa > Chordata > Actinopteri > Pleuronectiformes > Paralichthyidae > Paralichthys > Paralichthys olivaceus. Next base: position 1,434,565 of record NC_091115.1, read on the forward strand.
CAATAAGCAAATTGGAATAAAAGAATATAAAACTAGAAGATTTGATGCCTAAACCTGCAAACACAGATGAAACATGACCCAGATCATTTGGCAGCACTGACAGCTCTACAGCACGAGTGTAACTAAAACTTTAAATAAAGTTTACACAACAACACTACAAGAAACAGGCTTTTATTTTGCAAAAAAAGATTAACAGAGCTCAGAAAGACGACAATCCAAACTTCAAACTACGAGTGTTTAAATTGATGGCTGTAACTCGTAGCCCAGCGGGTCGAGTCCTTTGTCCAACAGAGAGAGAGACGACTCCCTCAGCTTCTGCAGGAACCTCCTCAGCTCCTCTTTAGAGAAAACCTGCATTTGTGGAGAGAAACAGAATAAAAACCACAAACTGGTCGTCACTTTGATTCTAGACAGAAACAAGAGCAAGAACAGAGTCTGTACGAATCAACCTGCTGAAACAGAAAGTTTGTACTTCAAGATGCTCCTCGTAAACATTTTTCTTAAGAGTCTTGGGTCTTTACCTGGTAGAGACGGTGTTGGTCAGATGAGATGATGTCAGCTAGACGCAGCGCCTCCTGGTGTCTGGAGGAGTTCTGCAGCACGCTGAGCAGCAGGAAGCTAAGTCGAGGAAGACACAGAGAACGCAACACCACCATCTGGTGACTGCGCTCTGAGTCCTGCTCTGAGTCCTGCTCTGAATCCTGAAAAACACACAACCAAAATAAGCAACAAGGACCTTTTTGAGAAATACCTGAAGCTCAGATTTAGATTGTAAAAGTTTCCTAAATGTAGAAATCATATATATCATCGTAAACAGTTACCTGTCTGTTGTCAACCATCCATCCTCCATCGACGAACAGCAGCACATTGTAGATTCTTTCTTTCACGTCTTCAGTCAGAACGTCCAGGCGACAGGACCAGGTGGAGAAAGACGACTGTAGGACACAAAAAGACAAATGAACTCGACCTACAAATCCTGATTCAAGAACATCTACAGGGATTTTCACACTGATCAAGGAGGGTTTGTTTAAAATAAGAAAGCAGTGTGTAGAATGTGTGTGTACCTGGTACTCCTTCTCTCTCATCTCATTAGCGACCCTCTCAGTGAATTTGGCCTCCGGGACTGGAGCCGGCTTCTGGGGGGCAGAACTACTGTGACTGAACCAGTCAGTGAACGCCTCATGAGCTTCCTGTGAGACGATAAGAACATCAAGATCAGATCAATCAACCTCATTGATCACTACACAACAGACTGAGGCCATGCTGTCACTACAGTACAGTGTTTGTACTCTTGCCTCTTGTCCTCTATAGGAGACAACTGTCTCAGGGTCTTTGTGTGTCACCTTGATCCTCTACATCTGTACAGGAAGTTAACATTATTCAAACACAATGGAGGCAGCATGTTTGGTAACAGCCATCAAAACAAAGCATGAAACCGATGGATTTTCTGTAATCTGCAGCGTCTCCTGCCGACATTGTCTCTGAGCTCATCTTTTCATTTGATGGTATTGATATTTTAAAGTCAGCACTTATGAAAATCAGTCAATATAATATAATAATGTTTAGTCATACTATCGATAGTTACGTCCAAATCAGTCTCGATATTATTTGAAACATTAAAACAGAGACTGGAAACAGACCAGGTAGGCTCTGATACACAGGTGTTCTCTGATGGCGTTCTCATCCTCGGCGGGTAAAGTGGCCTGACCGATGCCCGCCCACTGGCAACAAATCTCCTTCATCGAGTCCTCCGGAACTTTGGAGAACACCGCCTTCGCTGCATCGTGTTTCTGCAAAGCTGAGAGAGGGAGACAGAGAAGAAATGCATCATGGTCCTCACTGGCAGCGATGGGAGAAATATTACCATGAAAAATCTAAACCTGGAAAATGCTTTTTAATTTCCCGTCCTTAGATTGTTGATTTATTTCAGTTTTGTTGATTTCTATGTTCACAATGAAAACTGACAGTGTTTAAAAGTACAATAGTAGATAAATTTATTTCTCATTGTTGTCAGTCAGTTATTTGACAAATAAATAACACAAATAAAAAAAATACCCAGAAACTTCCTCATGATGGCGTTGGACTGTTTAAGGGCTTCGGCTCGATGGGCGGGGTCAAACAGCAGCCAGTCGATAATGTCGATCTTCCTTTGGTCCTCCTATCAAATCACAGTATCACTGTAACTACACTCGCTTTTATTAACTCTACACAAACAACAGTCATTTACCTGTTAACACCTGCTTTAGTTTGAGTCTTGACAAAACAGTTTTTAGTTGGTTTTCTGTACCTTTGTAGTCGCCGTCTCCAGCGTCTGACTGTGATGAATAAACTCTGTGTCGTCTCTCTCCCTCACAGTTTCCACCACCAGCTTCGTTATCGCAGCGACGTCCAGACCTACAAACACGATCGGTTTTCTCTCAATAATAATAATACCTGTTGTTTTTCCGAACGCAGCGTTTATGTTTCACTATTTTCCATCTCACCTGCTTCAGTGGCGAGCTGCAGACAGCGGGGGCGGAGCTCAGACTGGGTGACGGTTTCCAAGAAGGCGGCGTACTGAACTGTGGCGAGCTCGGCCGGGAGCTGGCCGACGTAACTCGCCACGAGGTCGGTCTGCTGATCCTGAATCAGAAGGGAAACATACGCCTTCAACACGTCCACGCACAGCTCCTCCTTCAGCGCCAAACCCAGAGAGCGGAAGAACAGCAGGAGGTGAGACATGAAACGCAGCAGGTGGGAGGGGAGGGGCTTAGAGGATTTCAGCCAATCAGAAAACTCCTCCATCAGCCCTGAGAGAGACACAGAGAGGTTGAGAATCAGGTCATGTTTCAGATTAAGAGGGTGAGGAGATGAGGGTGGGGGGTGGTTGTTACCGTCCAGGTCTCCCAGGATGGCAAACTTCTGGATGACGTGGTAATGCTCTCTCGTCTCCTCCAACACCCTCTGCACACAAACAAAAAGCAGCTGGGATTGTACTCGATCCAGTCATGTGACTTTAACATTCACCGATCACATCGAGTCCGAGTTTCACCTTCGATTCTGAGGCTTGAAGCTCCTCAAACACCTTTTCCATCGTCCAGCTGAGGAACCACACGGGAAAAAAGTAAAACCAGTGACACATGAACTACGGTGATATGTGTTTTATATTCAGGCTAATGTGTTATTTCTGTGTGTGTATGTGCTCGTGTGGGTCATACTTCGCCTCCAGGTATTCTCGCGGCAGTGTCTCCACTTCCTGGTGGGCCATACCCGATGACATCAGATCCTTTTCAACCAGCGAGTCGACCATCACTCTGAAGTACGCCCACACGCAGTCCTCCCATGATTCACACACTGCCAGGAGCTGACACACAACACACACACACACCATCACCATCTGGATCTATACACACTAATCCACAGGCTGATTATTGAATCTTTATTATTGCAACCTATGAACATATGATTTTTACCGGTTTGAGGTTTCCACTCAGGCTGGCGTAGATCGCTCTCTCGTATCTGTTTAACTGCTCCTGAAATGCGTGAAGGAAAAGTAGTGTCAGACAAACACTGGTTAATTTGTGGACCGCACGCTGCATTATCATTGCCCGACAGGGATCAGCTCTCCAGTGAGTGTTCACACCTCCTCAGCCATTCTCCAGCAGCAGGCCTTCCAAACTCCTCTCTGAGGGTTTCCTTCCACAGGCTGCAACTCGATACTGCCTGCAGACAATGGAGGAACAGACGGAGAGGGAAAAGTCTTCAGAGGAGTCGTAATGAGAAAGTGACGAGTGTGACTGAAAGTGCTATTTTCAAACAAGATCTTCTTCTCGTTATAAATTACATAGACAACTGAGTCTTAAACTGTGGTGAGAGTTTACCTGAGGTCATGTTGGGATCGTGGTAAAGTTTCCATCCTTCCAGAGTTGCTGCTCTCCAGGCCTGACCACAGCGTTTACACAGCCTCTGAGCCTGAACACAAACACAGACAAAAGGAAATGAGACTCTGAAGTCCCAACACACAGCGAAGAGGCACATGTAGACTTCAGACTGATTTTGATCCTCTCCGTTAATATCTCTGCTGACGTGAGTGATGAGACGTCTTGAGATTATTTGTCATCACATATAAACTTGACCAAAAATAGTTTTCTCTCTCTCTCTCCCTGTTTAAATATCTCTTTACCTCCTCCGTCATCCCCGCTCTGATCAGGTTGAACAGATTCTTCAGCAGTCGGGCGTCGTCCTCTCTGTCCAGATCAGCCAGGGGGCGCTGCTGCCGGAGAGGGGCGTCTGGGTCCTGAACACAGAAACACACTTATTATTTGTGTATCTAGTAACACTAGAAATGAGGATGTGTGTGTTGTCATGGTAACAGGCCTCACCAGCTCAGTGACCAGAGGAACCGTGAACGCAGCACCGCTCTTCCTCCTCATCTTCAGCGCATGAAGAGTGTTCTCCCTGAGACAGACACACACTTCACTGAACCACTCACAGGATCTCACTTCTCATAAACACACAACTGTAGACTTGACAATTAAAAAAACAAAACAGATGTGAACTCACCAGCAGACATTTTTGGCATAATATTCTATATTATCAGAAAAATCTCCAATTTGATCCTTGGCAATGCATTCCAGCCAATCAACGACCAGCTGCAAGACAGTTACCAGACAGTTAATGGTCAGCAATTTGTAGGGTTTGCTTCCTGCTTGTGTCTCGGTCGTTACCTGACTCTGTCGAATGACAGCATCTCGCTGAAAAAGCTGCTCCACCACAACCTTCTCACTCTCACTTGGAGCCTACAAACGAAAAGACGCAGACAGAATTAGATCTTTATCAGTCTGTACACGTCTGTGTTTCACACTATGGCCTGTGTATTCATCAAGGCCGAGGATTAATGTATGAAACCACAAAGAAAATCAGTCAACACTGTAACTTACAACCATGTCCGACATGGTGATGTCATCTTCCAGCGCCAACTGGACCCGATCCCTGCAGAAAGAGAGGTGAGCAATGAGAGACAAGCAGACGGACAGATAACCAACGGACAAAGAGACAGTCTATCAAGACGACAGGCACCTGTAGAGTGAGGTGATGAGTCTCCAGGAGCTGCTCTCCTGCTGCAGTAGCCAGCGGACTCCTGCTGTTTTACTGTTCTGACCTGCTCTGAGGACCACAGACTGCAGCACGTCCACCTTAAAGATGGCGGAGGAGGAACGGTGAGTAATTCAGCTGCAGCAGTCACATCAATTCAAACTACTATAAACTCCTGCAGTTGGTCTGCTTCACTTTCACAACACAAACAGATTAGATGTCATAGGTCCCTAAAACTCAAAGTTTAGATGTACAAGAGCACAAACACAACACCTACTTTGTCCTGGCAGAGTGTCTGATAATCCTCCAAGAGATCGAACACCGCAGAGGAAGAGTGTTTCAGAAAAGATGCAAGGAACTCTGGGAAAAGACTGGCAGCCGCTGAAAAGATGAAAAACAGCTGCACTAAAACACAGCAGTATTTTACACTAACACTCCTGAATAACATGGGGGCGATTGTTTCACTCACCGGCTTCTCCCGGGTCGTCCTCCTTTAGCAGAGCTGAGCTGAGGTTGGCGATGTCCTCTGTGAAGAAGCTGGTGTTCTCCTGACCGGCAAGAGGGGACGTGAACATGCTGTTGGTCCAGTCACTGTCATCCAAATTCTAGGTACATAGACACACACACCATCATTAATCACGGACTACTGTGTCACGAGGCTAGTGAGTGTTCATGTCGCTCTATAGAGGAACCAGTGTTTTTGTGTCTTACCAGACTGCCGAGTGTGTTTCGGGGCGTGTGTGTGTACCGAGGAGTTCGACCCCCTGGAGCCAAAATGGAGGAAACATCTGGAACCCTGGGAGTTACTGAGACAGATGAGAGGAACGATATTAGGTTAGACAATCGTCAGTGTGAAATCAGGCTTAAAAGATTTGCGTGTCTGTGTGTCGTACCAGCCTGTCTGAACAGTGAAGCAGGAGTGTTCCGCAGGGAGCGGGCTGGTGTCACCGTGGACATGACGGGGCTGCCACTGCCGGGTGACGGGACTGAGGACAACAGTTCAGGAAAAAACTGACAGTTCGGACATTATGAATCAATACCAGTGATACAGCAGCATTTCCATACCATTATTCTCACACATATAATTATTTCCTGATTTCTTAGTTGTGAGCAGTGTCCACTACTCTACTACTAATATTTAGCTTTGAACTTAAAACCACAGACAGCACCGACACATGAACAGTCTCCAGAGGCAGGATACAGGCCACCTTCTTTCTTCTCCTGCGGGCAGCGATCGTCACCTCGTCATCTCGAACCACAGGAGACGGCAGCTCACTCTGACCCCTGAAGTACAAACACAGCTCAAACTTATCATCACACAGCAAATGTTTCAGAGACAGTTCGCTGCGTTCAATACTTCTCCCTGACGTTGACTAATGTCTAACAAGCACGAGTTTATCCACAGGGTGGTATCAGTACTTTTACTTCAGTACTTATTTCACTGCCGAGTTGACGAATGTCAACATTTAGCTGGTTAGCATCAGCACCAGGGGTGTTAGCATCGTTAGCCTCAGCTAGCTCAGTAGACTCATAGAGCAGCAGGCTGAACAAGCAGCTGACGTGAAGAGGCGCCTTTCGCAAACGGAGTCAACGATAAAGAGACTTAAATGTCAGCGATCGTATAAAGATGTGAAATAATGAAAGTTACCAGTTCATGTTAGCGAACTGTCAACTCCCGCTTCACGAGGTTCAACTGCTGCTTCTTCTTCGTGGGCCTTATTCCTCTTCTTCGTGGGGATTGTTCCCCTTTCGGGGCATGATTGGATGCGTGCGGGTGCAATGCTGCCCCCTGTGGCTCAGTTTGACGTTGGATTCTTACTGTGACTGATTCTAACTTTTGTAAAAGAGATGAAAATATATAAAAACTTAATTCTTAAGGTTTCAAGCAATAATGAAAAGTTACCGATGTGAATAAAAAGTCGATCCAAACTTTCTTTGTATTTAAAACAGCCACCGTTACTGAACAGGCTTAAAATACATAAACACTGTCATGTTATTCTTATCTTGTAGTTATTTATCTCACTTCATAGTCATTTACATTTCAGAAATCATTATCACTCATCTGTCAATTAAGATTTAGTTGTTTTACATCTCTTTTTTTTTATCTGATCTGTCTATTTTTTGTGTTTTAAAAAAATATTTTAACCACTGTCATTTACCTCTCAAATAGCATTACATCAAGTGTTTTTTCATTTATATAATTTGTAAAATGAATGTTCCTATAATAGTTTACATCTCGCTGGCATGTGTAAAACTCCGTGATTTCATACATAACAGCACATTTAGGAGTCGATCCCTGCTTTTCCAAGAGAACCTATTTTGAGTAACATGAGAACATGTTAAAATGACAAAAGAAACAAAGTGATAAAAAAAATATATAAAAAGTTAAAGCCTGAAAAAAAGAGAAATGTTTTCTTACTGAACTATAGCTTCTTGGTCTGGTCTAGTTTACAAAAGCTGCATCTCTGATTTTCTTTCGGATGTTGTAATTATATGCAAATAACGAATTATAGTCAATAAATACATAACAATTAATACGAGTATTATTTAAATAATAAAGTTAAAAATTAAACTTTTGAAAAGTTAGCAGGAAAGTGACAGTTCGTTATGTCCACAGTGCAGTGTCGGTGTTTGTCCAGCAGGGGCGCTACACCTCTGAGCCCTCACAGCAGTGTAGTAAACACACGCTAGCATCGTTAGTTGTCCGCTAGCATCGTTAGTTGTCCGCTAACCTGCTGGATTAACGTCTCCGCGGGACATCACATCAACTAAACCAACACAGAGAGGTGAGTTAGTCGAGTTTAATCTCAGCTGGTGCTCAGTTTAGTGCGGGAACCACAGCCGCAGCGCGTGTTAAGCAGGTGGTTAGCATCGTGCTAGAAGGCCGCGGAGCCTCGGCGTTTCTTGGCTCAGCGGAGCCGCACAGAGAGGCAAGCGACGCGGACTGGCGCGTCTGTGGGTTCACGAAGAACAAGACGATAAAACGTGTAATTAAATCCGTGAGGACTTGAAGTGATCGTTGTTGAGGTGTTTCACCACAGCTCACTTCCTGTTTCAGGGTTTGTTTTTTTCATTTTTTTCATCGTTATACGTTTCACAGAAGTTTCTGTTAGCAACCAGCGGCTAATGCTAACTGTTGTAAACACGCTGGTTCTGCTCTGAACTCGAGGCGATGGTGACATTTCACGTTTCCGTGAATTAATCGGTGAATTCAAACTAATTAAAAACTAAAACTCGCGCGTGCTCAGTCGTGTCCGTTTTATCACGTTTTAAAAACAAAGCTTCACTCATTATATAAAAAATATATATAAATGAACGTGTTTCAGTTTGTGAGTGAACTCAGGTTTGTCCTGACACGGACATGTTGTTGTTGTTGTTGTTGTTGTTGTTGTTGTTGTGGTTGTTGTTGTTTAGTCCTGGTCGTGCAGCGCTGCTTTGTTTGTGTGTGAGTGATGTCAGTGATGTCAGTGATGTTGTCTGTGAGCCGGGACAAGTCCGGGCATATTTCCTCTGCGCGTGTGTTGTCAGGGGAACAGCTGACTCACTGACTGTCAGCTGCTGGATGACTGTGCAGACGCACCGACCCTGGACCAAACTGTTCCGAGCAGAGTCAACACGTGCGGGCAGGGTTCCTGTGTCTGCTGCTGCAGCCAGCCAGGGTTTTATCGTAAACGATTCTGGTTCTGAGTCATGGAAACATTTGTCTGAGCCCAGTCCTAAACCTGAAATGGATTTTACTATAATCACAAGACATTACCTTCAAGGAGCTCCATTATTTTCAGAGTCTTTCATTTTTAAATGATCAACAATCCAACTTCACTCAACACTGAAGTTAAACACTCAAATAAAAACCTCTAATGTGAGAGGTTGGATGTAGAGAAATTTGGCCTTTTTGTGAGAAAAGTTCAAATCCAGTAGTTTCAGATGAACCGATTTATTGTTTCAGCACTAACTTTATAAAAGTACTTTTTATTTTGTTGTTTAAACAACAAAGTATTCCTTTTAGTATTCATGGTTTTATTAGTTTTTACTCTTCAAGTCCTTATCATTTCTTTTAGTTTCCATATCAGGTGACCTCATGTGTTATGAGGGGTTTCTAGTTTCTGCTCCATCACTGAGTTTTCTGCCGTTTGTAGTTTAAAGTCTGTTAAACACAATAAACAGTACAATGATATAAGCAGCCTCTTTCATTAGATGTGGTAAATGTAATCCAAGAGAACCACATAAACTCTAAACTCAATTATTTTATGATAATCTAATCATCCATTTGATTAGATTACAGCTGCAAATAATCATTTAGTTATTGATTAAGCCTTTGATTAATGTCTTGATTAATCTATTTAAGTTTTTTATATGAAATGTCATAATAACAAAAGCTGAGATAATGTGTATTATAAGTTTTGTCAAATTCAAGTATTTACATTATTATATTTAGATTAGTTTGAAGTGTTTCCCTCTTTGATATTATACATTAGAAATGAATAAAGTTTGTATGTAGAAACGAAGCTGTCCTCTTGCACGTGATTCCCCAGTGAACCAGGACACTGAGCCACTCTCATGTGAGTTTGGTCCTGGTTACCACTGGTTAGTGTGTAGTTATGGTTAGCCTGGTTAGCATGGGCCTCTGAGGGCTGAGTCGTCCTGGACTAGTTGTGGCATGTCTACACAGAGCTGTGAGTAAATCAGCTGCTACAGTCAGTTTGAACATGAACATACAACAGAAGCTGCTGCAGCTGACTCAGCCCTGATAGGCCCCAGTCAGACTAGACCAGGACACTGAGGCTGGTCTAGTCCTGACATGTCTGAGCAGCTTTATAAGAGGCCGCAGCTCTGCTCCTCTCTCACTGCACTTTATCTGCTTTCACTTGCACAGGATGGACAGCTGCTGACACCTCTCACTCTGTATATACCGGTAAGACTTTCATTTACATCCAATATACATCTAAATACACTGTGTACACGATACATGACGCTGTACTTGACAAATGGATCCACAACTGATGAATAAATGTTCACCTGAAAACCACTGGTGTGTACTTCTTGGTAAGAGCTGCTGGGTGATCATTTACATGTTCTGTCTCTTGAAGTTAAGGCTTTAAAGTTCTGTTTTTAGTCAATCTGCTGTTTATTTCCCGAATTATTCTTTAAATAATATTGTCAGTGAAGTTACTTACATCTGCCAAACAGTTAGAGAAATATATTTTTACTCATGTCATGATTTTAATTTCAGTCGTATCGTTCAATGTAAACTGTTCAGACAATATTTGTAAATATTTATTATATTTTTAACCAAATTCTTAAATTAAGTTGCAACAACAAACTGATAAACAAACTCCTCACTAATAATAAAACAGATTGTTAACAAAGTACCTGAAAAAGTTCTAATATTAGAGTTAATGCTGTCAGAGGACGTCACCTGTAGAGCTTCACTCAGAACAAACTGACAGCTGATGATCAGGTCCAACGTTTGTTTTGTTCTCGTGCTGGATTGAGTCACATCTTATTTAAACACCCACAGTCCACACTCACGTTTTTCATCTCTATGTGGGCGTGGACGCATTTGACAGCGCTGCTCCTAATTCTGTAGCACGTGTCGGTTCCAACCTGAACCAAATGTTACCCCAAACACCAGGGAGAAGATTTAACTTGACCAGAGCCTGAAACCAAAACCACAACAGGGGGGGGGGGGGGGGGGGGTGCTACAGGAAATACAAATTGAACGGAGGGGAACTCCATCTGGAGAGAGAACAGATGTTCACACAAGGCAGTTTCTTGTTGATAACCGTCGTCCCGGTTTGTGCTTTCACGTATAAGCAGAAATTCAAGTTACTGAGCCGGTCTCAGATTTCTCTAAAAGAGAAGTGTTGATGTTTCTTCCTGTTTGTGCGAGGTACTGCAGATTCCTCCCACAGACCAATCACAGGAGGCTATTCAAAAAGTCCATCAGCTCCTGCTGTTATTTCCCAGCAATCGATATCAGTCTGCTGCTCAGATCGATTCCAGGGTGGACTTACATGTTTAGAAAATGAGTAAAGCTAATTGGCCTTCTCGTCCATCAACAACTTACAGTAACTTAAAGCATCGTTTACTTACTCGATCTGTGTTTCTGTGCAGGAACATTCAGCTTCACTATGTCAGCTGACAGCGAGCTGAGCACCGACACCAGTGACGACAACAAACTGGTGAGAGAGACTGACTCCTCCACTGACTCTTAACTCCTCACTGGCTTTGTTTCGTGTGACTTGACACTTTCCTGTGTGTACATCTGTTGTGTGTATGTGTGTGTGTGTGTTTAGGTCAAACCAAAAGTGGAGTTCCGCTCTCTGCTGCAACATGCTGGGGCCACAAAAGATGTTTTCACCATGAAGGAGGTACAACATGTCTCTGACTTCAGAACTGAGAAGGAAAAACTGTAGTTGTAGTGACACTATCGCTGCGTACTTAATATTCATTCTGACTCATTACACATTTTATAACTAGTTGTTTAAAATGTCAAGACCATCAACCATCCCACCCAGAATTATAATGGATTATGGGTAATTTTGCATCATCCTTTGGGCAGCAACACTTGATGATACATATATATAATTATATTGTTGTGCTCTAATTATATGTAGTTTGACAGTGTTTCTCAACCTACTTCTGTATAATGATGGAAAATGACAACCACATGGTTTTGAATGCCTTCTTCATTCTCTGGTGTTCCTCCTGCAGGTGATGTTCTACCTGGGTCAGTACATCATCCAGAACCAGCTGTACGACCAGAAGCAGCAGCACATCGTCCAATGCTCCCATGATGCACTGGGGCGGGTGCTGGGAGTCGACAGCTTCTCTGTGAAAGAGCCACGGTGAGAAAGGAAGAGAGAGACGAATGTGTTTAGATTCGTGTTAATGGTGAAGATTAAAGTGTTTCACATAAAGAAAACGTTGCTGTGATTCCTTGACGCTGCAGTGAGGTGATAAAAACATGTTCCTGTTTCAGAGTTCTGTTTGCAATGATCACCAAGAACCTGGTGGCTGTGAAGAGCCAAGGTAAGTCTTTATTTTCCTCTTGTGTCCTCTCACTGTTGTTCTCATGTTGACCTGAGGATAAATGACCTCCGATCACTTCTGTGTACGAAACCACAAACATTCAGTAAACTCTGGAACCTCGTTTGGCCCCCGTGAGGCAGAGTCATTCATTTTACAAATAATTTTTCCAGCCCCGACAAAACAAACATTTCTTTCTGTTTCTTAGAGTCGCCCCCGAGCGAGAACGAACCAAACGGCAACAGTCAGACAGACAGAGGGACAGAGGTAAGACACGCAGCTTACTGTACACATGTTAACGTCTGGAGCTCATAACACACAGCACAAGATTTTCATTTTCAATCTTACTTTTGATGCTGAATTAATGAGAAACCAATAATACTTGAGAACATGTAACACAGTGTTCTTCTGGGTTTTATAATGGTGGAGAATGACAAGGCAAATTTAAAAGTCACAGATTTTTCAATGGAGTTTTGTTTCGTCTCCGAGAGAGAAAAGTTTCGACTGTTCAGAGTAAATTAAGTTTGAATCATTATTCCAAAAATCTACAACGTCAACGTGTGTTAATGTCTTTAGGAGGCAGAATCAGAAAGCCGCTCTTCATCACCAGACAGGAGGAAGAGGAGAAGAAGGAGGGGGAGGAGAAGGAGGAGCTGCAGGAGCAATGAACCAGGTGCGTGACTCCTGAGGCAACACCACCTCTTTGGTGCGCACACGCATCATGTGACCTAACGCCCCAACCACCTTGTTCTCCTCAGGCCCCTCCCACAGTGTTGAGGATGATGAAGATGAGGAGGAGTCAGAGGATGAAGAGGAAGAAGAGGGGAGGAAGAGGAGGAGATCCGACAGCTTCTCCTTTACCTTTGATGACAGCTTGTCCTGGTGTGTGATTGGAGGACTGGGCGGCAAGCGGGACAGACACAGCAGTCAATCATCAGAATCACACAGCACAGTGAGTAACACACACACACACACACACACACACACACACACACACACACACACACACACACACACTTTGTGTTGACAGTTGTTGTATTGGTTTCTAACACTGTGTTTGTGTGTGTGTTTAGTCTGGGAGGTCAGAGGTCACGGTCCCAGCCTCAGACTCAGAGAGCGACAACTTCAGCGTTGAATTTGAGGTCGAGTCCGCAGATTCTGACGATTACAATGAAGACGACACTTCTCTGTCGGCCGACGACCAGGTGAGCGTCCTGCTCACACACGACATTACAGCGAGTTACTGGAAACGATTCAACCTAAACCATAACCTCTGTGTGTGTGTGTGTGTGTGTCCGTCCAGGTGTACGAGGTCACCATCTTTGAGGCAGAAGACGACGACTCCTTCGATGAAGACACAGAAATCACTGAAGCTGTGAGTCTTCACACACACACACACACACACACACACACACACACACACACACACACACACACACACACACACACACACACACACACACACACACACACACACACACACACACACTTTGTTACCTCCGTCTCACAGTGAGTGTGTGTTTTCTCCCTCAGGACTACTGGCGGTGTGTGAAGTGTGACGAGTTGAACCCCCCCCTCCCTAGAAACTGTCTCCGCTGTTGGACTCTGCGACGCGATTGGCTGCCTGAGGAGTCCCTCAACGCTACTAACTCCTCCCCCTCCAGTCCCAAAGCGCTGCCCAAAAAGCCAACCGACCAATCGGCAGCCAAAGAAGCTTCAGGTACCTTTAGTTGCAGCATCAGGTCACGAGTTCGTATCATATCTGACGAGTTATCAATGATTCAACAGGCAGAGGTGGTTAAATCATGTGGGCGGAGTTTGTTTCAGTTTGAAAAGAAGAATTGAACCTTTGCTGATTGATGGATTTTGTCTCCTGAAGGTTCCGATGTCGAGGAGAACGAAGGAGTCGATGTTCCAGATGGGAAAAGGGCGAGAACTCCTCCTCTGTCGCAGTGTTTCTCTGACTGCACCTCCTCCGCTCCCAACTCCCAGGATCTCCTCTCCTCCTCCCAGCCCTCCTCCTCCTACTCCTCCACGGACTCCCAGGAGCTTCTCCAGTCGTCCCTCACATGTTCACCTCCTGCTCCTGCGGTCCCAGAGTTGGAGCGCAGCGTGTCTGCGGAGTGGCGTTTGCCAGAGTCGTGCCTCGACCCCTGCCTCATCTGTCAGTCCCGGCCCAAGAACGGCTGCATCGTCCACGGACGAACGGGACACCTCATGTCCTGCTACGTCTGCGCCAGGAAGCTGAAGAAGAGGAACAAGCTGTGTCCCGTCTGCAGGCTGCCCATCCAGTCTGTCGTCTTCACCTACCTCAGCTGAGACTCGCCCTCTGTCCTCACCTCCTTCAGCTGAGACTCACCCTCTGTCCTCACCCACCAACTCTGTCCTCACCTACCTCAGCTGAGACCCCCACTTGTCCTCACCCTCTTCACATGTAGGCCTCTGCCACTGCAGTCACTTAACCTCGACACGTATGTTCAGGTGTAGCTCTCGTCACAACTTGTATCTTGTAACATGTTCAGCTGCAATTTGTTTTCAATTAGTCGACTCTTCATCAACTAGTTTTGATAATCAGCTTGTCTTCATCATATATGAGTGTAAACAACATATATGATCGGACACTTAGAAAATAAATAAAATAAAACGTAACCTAGAACGTTAAGTTTAAGTTTTCTTCTAAGTTCAGGTTCCACATCATTAAGTTTCTTTAGTACGAGGAAACAGATCTCAACAAATCCCTTTCACACGTCTCATCTCAATGACTCTTTAAAACCCAAAGAAGAATTTCCATCCACAGAATATTTAAATGTTCGATTGTTTTTCATTTTTCATTCAGAGAATCAAACTGGTGACAGGAAGACGCTCGTCAGACAAACTGAATATTTGATCTTGGGTCAGAAGGTTTCACTTTATTTTCGTATTTTGTATTTTAGATGAAACAGTTAATCACTTAATTCACTAATTGGCAGATTAATCAAAGATTTAAAAAATCTTATCTGCCGTATTTATTTGGAAAGTGGTTACGAGTGAATCTCCGGCATTTTTCCTAGAAATATTATTTGAAAAAATTGTTCAAGTAGTAAATATTTAAAAACCTAAAGTAAGAGGAGGAAGTAGAAGATTTAGTTGAGACTAGTTTCAGAATATAATGAATTAATATTATTATATTGAGGCAGCAGGAGGATGTACCTAATATTAACAGTGTGTTAGTACATTCGTTACCAAACTCGTCTTTTTAAAAATACACAACATGATTTCATTATCTTTCATCCGTTTGTGTCCTGACCTCTCGTTGTCACTCGCCTCAGCCGAACCCTCTGACGCTTTAAACAAACCCCCGAATAATCCTTCTTACCCAGAATCGGACGAGACGATCGATATCCGGTTCGATTCCCTCTCGTCTGAACTCATCTTAAAAAGACGGATCAGCAGCGTTCAACACATCTGATTGTTTCTTCAACTCTCACACTGTTTTTGGGAACATTTTATTTTACTGGTCTATAATTCCCTGGAAAGAATTCTGTAATTCCATAGAAATTAATAATATTTATTCACTGTTCAGTTATTATTGGTCATTTTACTCCAGAGACAGAAATTTGGACTAAAAAAAACCTCTAGTTTACAGCAGTATTTATTTTTTTAATAATTCAAATTACATAGTTCTTTCCGGGGAACTTAATTGTAAATAATTAGCAAATTATTTTAAAATGATGCACCAGTGAAATAAATGTCATCTCCTCATCGAAAGTTTCCTGGAAAGACATTTATTATTTTCCCTATTTGAATTCTTCACAGATTAATTACTTTAGAATGAGAAACTGACTCTATGGGATTAGTTTGCTCTCCTGGCTGTGCACTGACTTTCATACCAGCTGTTAATTATCACGGCACCAGTTAAATTTACGGCGTTCTTTCCAGGAAACTTAAAAATATAAGGAAAAATATGGCTCCATTATAAAAAGTGTTGATAACATCCTTAATATTTATTTGTGTATTTAAGATGCTTGGAAGTTTATTTTAACAGACGCTTTTCTATGAGCTCTTTAAATAAAAAGATAAATCTAGTGAGATGTATAATTTCTGTGAACTGAATAAAGTTTAACTTGTCTTATCACGAGCCAGTTTTTTATTCTTTTAGGTTTTTTTGAATTAACTGGATCCACATTTCTCACTGTTCTCCAACACTTACAGCTCCAGTGTGTCAGATTCAGGTGAAAGGGACTATAGGCAGATCATTTAATGTAGAATAATCCTCCGGCTGCTAATAAATAAGCAAAACGATGAATACAAATGAAAATGAACAATAAAAAGTGGACAAGTGGTTCCAGTTCCTGCTGGAGCTCTGTAACTCACCAAAAAGTACCCGGAGACACTGGGTGCACATCTTCCCACGTCTGTGCGTCAGGTTCTGCAGGAACAGCTGAAATAAACAGTTGGAGTCGGTGTAAGTTCGACTTTCTCCTGAAGAATGAACTCTACCTCTGCTTCCAGCTCCAAGCAGCAGGAAAGGAAGAAGCGAAATCCTCACATGAATCCCAAACAGGAGGCTGAGCGTGTCCTTGCCTCCGGCCGCCTGAGGTGTTCAGTTAGTTAAACACACTTGTCTGCTGTGATTCCTCCGGGACTTTGAACATCTCCTTCACACCTGCTTCACGCTGCTCTTTATCAAACAGACAGAGTTAGATAGTTCACTGTCGTCCGTCTGTTGTTTTCCCAGCATCAACACAAACAGTCTGATTTTAATGTGACTGTGTGAATGAGTTGTGCAGATGTTTGTGCAGATGTTTGTGCAGATGTTCAGTTGCTCGTGTCTCCAAACCTCCACTAGATGTCGCTGGAATATCAGGTTGTAACAAGTCATACATACTATATACTTATATTTACTTTTTAAAAACACATTAGTATTTAGACTGTGATACATTGTGTACTTTTTAATTTCCTACAAATACTAAGAAATAATTCCGTGTACTTTGCTCATTTAATTGGATAACGTAGAAAAGAAAAGTCAGATGAACAATGTTAAACGGCCGTAGGTTGATTTAATGATGTGAAGCCTCATTAAGAACAAGGAATAAACCCTGATGCTGCAGTGAAACGCACACATGGTTCCTCACAAGTTTCAACACAAATCCAGTTTATTTGGATTTTAGAATCAGCCCGAGTTTTGGGAACTACATTCCACAACAACATGGTTAATCATAGAGATGGTGCGACCGCCGGAACTGTTCCCAGTTCCAAACGTGTCCCTCTAAAATACACAGATACACACATACACAGACTGTTGTCCGACGTGGTCCAGTTCAGAACCACGCACATGCAGTAAACCTACTCTATGTGCTTCCTGACTCTTTTTGGCTTTTCCTCGCGAATCTACTTTCAGCTCGACTCTCGAAGGCACTCGCTGGCGGCGGAAAGAAGGCAGAAAGAAGCTCGTGTTGGCGGAGAGAAGAGACACAGACACGCACAGAGTCAAATATTGTTCTCAAGCGTGAATCCGACGTCTTTTACAATTCAGACACTACATCTGTGCCGAGAGACCGAGCTCAGATCTACAACATCAGACACAAACGTGGCAGTTTAAGCCGCAGCTTTGCAAACTTGAACTTTATCTGAACATGGAAACATCCTTTTAAAAGTTCCACCAGTTTATTTACACACACACACACACACACACAAACACACACACACACACTATTACTTGAAGTTATTTGGCACCGTAAATGTTTTCATGAGCACATTTCTGAGACAAATTTCTCATGAAAAGTATTAAAAGGAGAAGGATGTGTTTATTTCAGTCCGTGCACGTGGAGGTCAGGTGGTGAAAGTCTGGTCCAGACTCTGTGTCCATCCACAGACGAAGGACTAAAAGACGTGAGGACGAGGACACAGCAACGGCCTCGAGGTCGTATTGCTTCAGAATCTAAAGATGTTTTGTAAGATGTGAAAACTCGGAGGAATCAATAATTCCAGTTTTCACCTGAAACCCACGAATCTGTTTAAGAGAAGAAGGCATGTGGTTCGTCGTCTAACTCTCAGCCCACAGATTAAATCTGGGACATGAACTCAAGCACAACAGAAAGCTCGTCGTCTGGGCTCAGGAGGAGAAGAAGAATGCAAATATACGACGGCTTTAACGGTGACGATTAATAATGTTTACAAGATAAATGTGTTCAATTACACTCGGGCGCTCTAACAGCACTTCGAGCCAGAGACTGTCGCAGACTTTCTAATAACTCGCTCCACGATTCCTCATTCACAGAGCGGTTGGTGCAACGATCACATGGTGTTGAGGGATTTTTCATTATAATCTTTTCATACTTCAACCTTGTGAAACATTTAACAGACAGAAGAAGGAGAATACTCTAGAGGCACATGCATGATTCTTTTCCCACGTCTGAGCAGATAAAACAGAAACTGATCCCATGAAGCAATAAAGTGAAACACAACACATGCATTTCCTTTTCGTGTGCGGAGCCACCGTCCTGCTGCAGTAAAAACATTATTCATCTGTTCTAGAAACCGACTCAAGAGTTTTTCATCAGAGCATCGATTCCCATTTGTTTCATGAATATTAAAACTTAGATGTGATCAAGACAAATTAATGCTTCGGAGTCATTCAGCTGCTCTGACTGTTTCACCTCAGAATGGAAATTCAGTCAAACTCCAGGAAATCTGATGGAAGCTGTGTTTCTTTTTACAACACAGCTGATGCACGGTGGAGGAGTCGGACCTATAATAACTGGATTAACACATTTCAACACTTTACCACCTTAACTTTGGATTTATTTTCAGCATTGTTTGAACAACGTGTCTTCAGAGGACACTTGGATCGATCGTTTCCTCTCCTGTGCAGGAAACATTAAAAAAAAAGAAAAAAGAAAATGCAGCAATATCTGTGACGGGTGTTTTAAAAAAGAAATAAAATCAAACATTGCAAAAAGGGTTCGGCCGTTCACACGTGATCTGGCAGCCATGATTCTAAAAACTAAGTGGCACGTGTCAGTCCATTAAAATGATGAATTTCATGTTGTGTAAAGAAAAGCAAAGCCTCTCACACAAAGAATAAGACTCATCTGAGTTGTGAGCGTAGAAACACGTCCTGCTGATAATCTGACGTGATCCTGATACAAGAAAATTGTTTGACATTAGGTGTTAACTTAACTCATCGTACCCTGAATTCACTCTGGATCATTGCGACCAAACCACGAGCCCTGTGGTCTGTACCATAGTGGGTTTTTCATTGATCGATTATTTTTAGTTGAGCTCGCTTGATTTCGTCGTCCCGAGCGTTTTCACACTTTTGGATGAAGGCCGCTTCCTGTTGAACGGAAAACAGACACGACTGACCTCAGATCAGCAGTCGGAGGCAAATTCAACTCAAGTCTAAAGATGGAGAAATGTTCACAAAGCGTCCGGAAGCCGAGCAACTTCAACCCCAACTTCAACAAGGGAGTAAATACTCGTTCCTTTACTTCAAGTCTTCGATCTTCACTCCTCGTGTGGAACTTTCTTCTCGAGTCTTTATAAAGTGTAGAGACGCCAAACACAGAGACGGTGTGTTGCTGGGCAGATCACACAAACAGTCCGAGCTCCCATTTATAAAAATGACCCTTTGATTTCAAAGAGCGCCGTCTGATGCCACCGTCGCCATTTTGCATCACTCCTCAGTGTTTGTTCAGGGATGCCAGGTGGAAGGACGCCATGTCACCGCAGGAGACATCAGCTCTTCTCACTTCAACACTTCATTTGTCCAACATCTCCACGCCAGGAGTCCCATAACCCCACCCCCACCCCCCACCCCCGACCCCCCCTTAGTACTTATAAGCAGCTTCCTGCGGCTGCACTAGCCCCTCCCCCTGCAGTCCTCACACAGTCAAACTTTCCCCAGAGTCTGTGAGCTCCTCCTCTTTTGAGTCTTTAAACGGAGAACAGCATCCTGTGTGTTTCCGCCCCCCTCCTTGAGGTCAGAGGTCAAAGGTCAGTGACCTTGTTCTCCAGGGCGGCAGCGATCTGCTGGAGGCGGAGCGTGAGCTGTTTGTTCTGGGCTGCCGGGTCCTCGTCCAGCGACTGGATGATCTGAGGAGGACGACACGGTGACACGTTTGAAAATCAGCAGAGAAGATTTCGTGTGTTTGTTAACGGATCATTCATTATCTAATATGTTTCACTGTGATGAAATACACAAAGTCAGTGTCGGACACAAACTTTAACCGAACGTGTAAGAAGTGAAAGTTCCTCACCACGTCGTAGTACTTGCTGGCGTACTGGTACAGCTGATGTAAGGCCAACTGGGTGTTCAGTTTGTCTGTGTGTTGCTGCCGCGAGGGAAACATAGGTTCAGCGTTACAACTAAAGTCCTCGGACACGAGTATTAACACACACACACACACACACACACACACACACACACACACACACGGTGGCTCGTACCCTGGACACCTCAGCGAGGTGTGTGTTCATGTCCTGGTCACTGACTGGAACCATCTGTCTGATGCCTTTATAGTAACTACAGGAGGAAACACACAAAGTCAACACAGCTCAGAGTTTCAAACGTTTTCACACGTCGTCGTCGTCGTCGTCGAGAATCTTCTGACGCAGCCAGATGTTGACCAGCTGTTGTTCAAGAGTTCTATTAGATCAATTCATTAACTGCTTCTTTAATTGAACTCACTCATCCACCATCTTCTTGTACGTGGAAATCTCTTTAGCGTAGAGCAGCTTGTTGCTGGGAGATTCCTGTGGAGGGAGCACAGATAAGAGATGTTAGAGTGTGTGTGTGTGTGTGTGTGTGTGTGTGTGTGTGTGTGTGTGTGTGTGTGTGTGTGTGTGTGTGTGTGTGTGTGTGTGTGTGTGTGTGTGAGAACTGACTCTGCTGAGTTTGTGCTCCGTCTTGGTGCAGGCGTCGATGAACGTCTGGGAGATGACGTGCAGCGAAGCGTCCACCACCTCCGTCACGTGCACGTCGAAGATGTAGTGAGGGTTTCTCAGGATGGTCACCCAGTAACGCATCGGCAAGCTGAGGACGCACAGACACAGACACACACACACACACAGACACAGACAGAGACACAGACAGAGTCAGGACATCAACTGACGGAATCAAGAGCTTTAACACGATGTTTGATCTTCACATCAAGTGACGGACGAGTTTCACGATGATGTCACTGCTTCCTGAGGGATCATCCATTTTATTAATAAAGTACGTGAGAACATCTGTTTTTAAACAATATGGTCAGTTTGTGAATTTTAATGCTGACACTCCTCCCTCCTCCTCCTCCCTCCTCCTCCTCCTCCCTCCTCCTCCTCCCTCCATCCTTTCATCTCCTCCTGCCATCTCTTTCCTTCCCTCCTCCTCCACCGACCATAACCCTCGTCAATAATTCACTGCAGTGATGAATATTTCATTGTCCGTCCTGTTTGTGTGTGAGTGTCTTCCTCCTGATTGACAGTTTGAAAATAGACACGTTGAATAAAAAAAGCTTTGTTGCTGAATCTGTCTCCATTTCCTCTTTTCTTCTTCCTCCTCCTCCTCTTCATCATTCATCCGTCCTGATAACAACCTGCCAATTATAGCTCACACTTGCATGTGGTCCTCTGCCTGGTTTAGCAATAACGAGGACATGATTAGCTTAGCTGATGAGGTGTCACACACACACACACACACACACACACACACACACACACACACACTATAATTACTTCTCTTAGTTTTCGTCTCCAGCTCTAATTCTGAACTTCTCATTTACAAACTGAAAAACCTGCCGAAACGTTTCAGAGGGATTTTATTCTGCGAGTCTTTTTTTCGACCTGTTGGTTTTCCAGATGTGCAGCGTCTCCTCGTCCACGTTGTCGTGTCTCAGCGCCTGCTCGTCCAAGAAGTCGAAGAAGTATTTGACGGCAGGAGGGACGACGGAGCTCGAGCACAACACACTGCGGAAGAAGTCGTCCACGAACTGCTGCAACGTGCCCTGTGACACACAAAGATCAGACATTTAGGAGGGCAGAGACCGACAACCTCAAGTATATGAGGTCTTTTAAAAATGTGCCGGTGGAATGACTCGAGTAACATTGTACTGAAGTACTTAACACGAAGTACAGAGTGTGAGTAAAAGTACTGCGTTACCTTGACGGACAGCAGCCTGGTCAGGTAGATCTCAGTGATGGCTTTGGTCATGGACTTGTCCTTCATGCTGCCTCTCTTCGACTTCCCCTCGTCGAGCTCGTCCGCCGGCCTCACCAGGTGGAAGGTGTTGTCGTCCTCCAGCAGAGCGTTTCCTGTCCGACACACAGAAGAAGAGTGTTTGATGAGAATCATCAGAGTTTATGAGTTCATCTCAGTTTCGGAAAAGTTTTCCTCTGCCTCAGGATTGTGTGTGTGTGTGTGTGAGTGTGTGTGTGTGTGTGTGTGTGTGTGTGTGTGTGAGTACATACTCTCTTCCTGACTGTCTTGGTGCTGATGGAACGATTGTGTGTGTAAAACTCTGGACAGAACCAACGTGGCGTTGTCACGAACCTGAAGTGAAAAAGATGAAAAAGAAAAATATGAGTTAATAGATTCACAGATTCTCAGTTTTTATTTCTGTCTTCAGGTTTTATTCCCGTTTAAAATAACAGAAACTCAATAATCAGATAAAACCTGCAGCAGAGTTGAACTTCACTTGGCTCTCAAAGCTTGAAAAGAAATAAATATGTCTCAAGTCCAGTTTGAGTATCCGTCGTCGGGCAGCAGATATCACTCCACCGCACCGAGGACAGTTCCTCTCAACAATTAGAGAATAAAGCTTTCAGAAAAAAAGGAAGTTAATTAAGCTCCATTCAGACGGGATTATCATTACAGGAGGAGACGGGGGAATTAAATATTCCCCTCGCTGCTCGTAATTAAACTCATCCTTCTGCAGTTCTGAGTTTCACCCGCTGGGGAACGACAGGATCTGGTTTCTAATGGACGCAGCACAAAGCCTGAAGAGTTGGAAGGACGGTTGAAGGGGAAACGTAGACGAGGCGTGATGTGAATATGAGAGGAAAGAAAAACGTCGAGCTCACGTTGTAATGAGCCAGAGTGTTGAGCCTCTTCCAGCGGCCTTCCTTCTGAGAGGTCAGGTCCAGGTCGGACAGGATCTGACCCGTGGAGCCGGGGCGCCACTCTGAGGACAGACGTGGAAACGACAGGTGCGTTTATATTTAAATTCAGCTGAGAGGAAAGAAAACACGACAGACAGATTCCAACCACGACACAAAGTTCAGAAAAGGAAACAGAAAACGATTCCGCTGAGAGGATTTCTTACTTTTGTTATTTGCTAACAATCAAATTAATTATTGTTATTTAACAACCGGACGGATGAGACACGGACCAACAGAGAACTCATTACATTTCTGACATTTTTCCAAATCCCTGAGGTGAATCTTCCTCATTCGCACCGTTTTGTATGAAATAACCTTTTGTTAATCTTTACTGATGAGCAGCAGCTTGTTTCTCAGGTGATTCACTCGTTTTTCTGTTTCTTACCCAGAGCGACGCTCTCCACCTTCGGCCTCTGTGAGTACGGCAGATTCCTGTAAACCTGATCGATGATCTTCTCTTTCACCTGCACGGCAGAAAATGAAGAGTTTTTAAATTATATTTCACAAAATTATCTGGTGCACAGATTTTATCAGCAGACGTCGGATGAATCCAGTTGAGGTTACGCTACAAAAAACTAAAATTAAGTTGCGGAAAATGAAAGAACTCATGAACTAAAACCAGAAATTATAATAAACTAACAAAATAAACTAACAAACTAACAAACCAACCTGTGTGATGGTGTCACAGTTCAACACCTTGACTGGAGTCACGTCTGGTCCCTCCCCGTGCACCAACACCTGCAGAGTCTGACACCACAAACACACACATCAATCACACACCAATCCTGAGCACACACACACACACACACACACACACACACACACACACACACACACACACACACACACACACACACACACACACACACACACACTGTCCACACTCACCAGCACAGAGTACTCGACGTCGTCTCCCAGCAGCCCCGTGTCGTTCAGGGTGTACTTGGCTTTCTTCATCTTGGCGTCCACAGGTCCTTTCTCCACCTGGTGCTTCAACGCCTTGAACAGTTTGTACAGAGGTTCTCCTGCCGTGTCCTACACACACACACACACACGAACGCACGCACACACACACTGCTATCATTTTCTTTATATGAAACCAAACAATCGTAGTCGTCGCCTCCTTGTTTTCAAAGTTCTACAGAGTTTGGAAGTTTGGAGAAAGTGAAATCAGAGAAACATCCGCTGCTGTCGTCACTTTCAACTTCTCAAATAAACAAAACAAAAAAAACAGGTTCAAGTTTCTAAGAGTCAATTATAAGTAAAGGAACAGGAGGAGAAAGAGGAGGGGGGAGGAGGAGGAGGAGGAGGAGGAGGAGGAGGAAGTGGAAACAAATGGAACAACATAGAATAAGTAATTTGTAAATAAATAATCTGTTTTACCCTGAGGAACTGATAGAGACAGATGGACATCCAATTACACAGCATCCTCTCCACCACCGTCTCCGACCTGCACACACACACACACACACACACACACACACACACACACACACACACAGAGCAGATTAGCATCACATGAATTGTTTTAAAGGATAAAAATAATAGAAAATGAAATAAACATCAGTTGTTATTACTATAATTATTATAATTATTATTCATCATCATTATTAATATTTATCTACTTTAACAGTTTCTCAGAATGTGGGTGTGACTGTACGCCCCCCCCCCCTCACCTGCGGAGCATAAGTTTCGGGTGTTTGCTCATAACGTGTTCGTCCATCAGCTCCAGCAGCAGCGTGCTCATGATGTCCGTGTAATACTCCAGTTTGCCGTGCAGCGCCACCGTCAGGAGGGAGGCGAAGTAACCGCGAGCCCGAGCGTTGAAGTCCGGCCGACTCTCCAGCGTGTGGATGAACTGGAGCCGGAGAGAACGAGGGGATTTTAAACCTTAGAACAACTGAACGATGGTGATTTTAAATAGACTCAAACTCACGTTGATGAGGAAGGTTTTGCTGTTCAGCAGGTTGGAGAACTGGGTGAGCGCCTGAGCCACGATGGCCTTGCGGGCTTCTGGGATTTGTATTTTCCCCGTGATCATGGTGTCATTGACGCCGTCCTTTGACGGCAGGAAGAAGTTGCGGTCGGTGTAGGTCTTGTAGTCGAGGAAGGGGATCCGAGCCTCGCTCAGGTCGCTGGTGTGATCCTCCATCTCGATCATCAGGTCTGACGGAGACACAGAGACATTTATTCACCATCTTCACACCAGATTCATCCTCGGACGCTGGAGGAGTTGAGTCATGTGACGTTCAGGTGAGCGTACCTGTGAACTCCTTCTTGCAGCGATCTCGGACACTTTCCTCCAGATTCTCCAGCTGGTGTTTGACCTTCTCGTATTCTCGCTCCGCCTGCTGACTCTTCCTCCTGTTACACACACACACACACACACACACACACACACATCTATGAAAAATGAAATACGTCTCTGTGTCAGTATCTTAAATATATTTCCGGAGGATCGGACCTGTAGCAGTAGACGGACACAGCGATGAAGAGCAGCATGGGGACGATGACGGCCGGGATGATTATAGCCAGAGGAATGTCGTCTTTCCTGGCGTAGTAGACGGAACCCACGAGCCACTCGCCGTGACCGAACTTCACCTGAGGAGACGGAGATCGTACGTGTCGTTTTTTCAAACACTATTTATAAAATACTGAAAGTAGATGTTTGCACAGATTAGAATCCCACAGTGTTACTGTGAGTCTGGAGCGATGGAGTTAAATCCACGTCCCCCTGTGACGTCACGTTAATCCGAACAGGAAGCTGTAATGTTTTTTATTTTTACCATGAGCTCCAGCAGGTTGGTCGTGTCTCTGCGTTGGCGTTTGGATCTCGCTCTGGGCTGCGTTGACGGAGCCTCCAGGATCAGCTTGTCGTCCTGTTCAGAGTCGACAGAGAGAGGGAATGAGACGCTGAAAGAAGAGACGGTCTCCTCCTGCTTCACTTCCCTGCTCCGTGTTTACCTGCAGGATGTTAACGTGACAGGACGCGTCTCCGACAAACGCCTCGGCCTCGATGGCGCTCATCGCCTTGGAGAAGCCCCGACCCTGAGAAACAGAGAACCAGTGATTGAGACGCAGAGATGAGGACGGACGTCTAGTTTAAAAAAGCAAAATCTCCTCGTCCTCACGGTCACGATGATGATGCTGGTCTCGGTGATGACGTTCTTGAGGAGTTCGTCGAAGCTGGGGTCGGGGTGGTAGTCGAAGTTCTTCAGCTGCTCTGTCATGCTGTCCAGATGCAGGACGGTCCTGAGCGTCTGCGTGTCGAGCGAGGTGTTCACTGGCGGAGAGTAGAACTGCAGCACGGTGTCGTTCTTACTCAGAAACTCCTCAACAAACTGACGGAGACATGAAGACGAGAGAATTTAACGCGAGCTGTGACAATTCGTTTCTCTCTCAAGAACCAGAATCTGGGTTTATTGACAAGGAGGTTTACACACAGAGGGAACGAGTGAGAGCTGAGGAACAGTCACACAAAAAAACTGGAAGAGGAGAAACTGGAGCTGAGGAGTGGAAGAGAAAAACTGATCTGTCGGAGGGATAAATAAAAACGAGAAAAAACAAAGAGGGAGAAGAAAACTCCATCAATCTGACACAACTTTCTGCACACACACACACACACACACACACACACACACACACACACACACACACACACACACACACACACACACAAACTCACCTCCTCCGAAGTGGCGGCCTGTGAGAACTCGTCATAAGCGGCGACTTTGATCGTTGCTCTTTGGATCAGGTCAAAACCATTTCCTGTGACCACGATCCTCCGACCACCACTACACACACACACACACACACACACAGTTAATATAAGCTTGGATTGATTGACAGGTGAACAACTTGAAAACATTCTCCATATTTAGTCTTATGAACTTTATTCTGTCATTTCTTCTTCTTCAGTGATCAGTGGCGTCTCTAAGACAAACTCAAACCTCACACTCACCACAGGAAGCTGGCTTTGGGGTTATAATCTGTGATCTTGGGGTTTTCAGAGTACTGGTACGTCGCCGGGACGTCTTTGGTCGTGTTCCTTCCGTATTTGACCGTCACCGTCAACGGGTCGGAGGGAACCTTCTGTCCCCGGTACCTCCCCGTCTTACAGGTGATGTTTTCGCCGAAGGAAAGGCTGCAGAGACGCCGGAAGACACAGACCGTTAACGTCTCTCAGGAAGACAAAGTACAAATACACATGTGGTCAGGCGTCGCTTACATCTCACAGGGAACTCCTCCGACAGTGACGGCGATGTCGTCTTTAGTCGCCGTGTCCAGGTCTGTTCCGTTGATGGTGATCACGGTCCCTCCGGCGGCTGGACCCCTCACCGGGTCGATGGCAACAGGTTTAGGATCCTAGGACAGAAAATATTTTCAATTATAGCAACAAAAAGACGAAGACAGTCGATCCCAAAGCAAATGATTTAAACTTCACCTGAGGAGACAAACAATCAGTTTGATCACTTCAGGAAACATTGACTTTTCTCACATTATTATATGAAACAAGAATAAATGTCATATTTTTATGTTTCCTGCTTCTTCAAGTGGTTCAGTGGCACATGACTGGAAGAAGAGCGCCACCAAGTGTCCATCTCTACCACTACATTCATCCCAGCAGTGGAGGGAGATCTGCATTAAATTCATTCATGCGTGTTTTCTTCACATTGCTCGGAAATGATTGACAATGACGCATCAGTACCTCCTTGACTTTATTATGACTTTAAATAGTTTTTATATTTCCTCCATTAAAACCTGTGAGACTTTCGGTTTTTTTTGTCCCCCAGATGAAAAACATTTATTTCCACTGAGGAAACTTTGAACACAAGAGGAAAAACAACAGGATCCATCAAACCAAACAACACAAAGAGAAAAATTTAATGAGAAAATTGAACCAAGAAAAGTTTGTTGTGTTCCAGCAGGTGCCGACGCTTTGATCACATCAAAACCAAAAATATATTTCAAATATCACAAAGCTGCAGAGCTCAGCGAGGTGTGACGGGGGGGAAAAAAGAAGTGGAACGTCACCGCGGGGGAATTTCATCAACTCGTGTGTTTGAAGAATATTGATAAAGCAGACGACAGCGGCAGAAACACACCAGCTGGTCGTTTCCCGTTTGCTCTGGTTTGTTCTGCACGGCGCCGACAGAACGACAAACACAACGAGACGGGAGATTAATTCTCAGAGACACTGGAGGATGAAATGTAAGAAGTCAATCTGAGACGAGATTTGAAGCAGTCGAGCACCGAGCGGGGGGGGAACTTACACGTGGTTATTTGGAGGAGAGGTGAAAAAATAACGAATGAGAATATTAGTAAAGGTGTAAATGTGAATCCAAAGTTTGTCTGGTGTGCAGCTGCTGAGATGAGCACAGGTGTTCAGAGCGTTGCGGTGTCAGATTTGTTCTCGAGCCACAAACCGGAGGAAGAAAAATCCCCGGAGAGACACGAGCTCATCACAGCTCGGCCCGGCTGCGAGTTACACACAAACAAACAGCGGCGCAGGAGGAAGCAGCAGAAACTGAAATATATCTGGTCTGAGCGTCAGACGGTTCCATATTTTGGCTCTGAAGGAAAGAAAACTAAAAAAAAGAAAGAAAGAATGAAACCCAGAGATTCAGGATCAGATAAAACAACGAACGGAAATATGAAAGCATCCATCTCTTTCCAGGAGAAAGGAAAACAGAAAAACTTTCATCAGCTGCTGAACTAATCGATAATCTTTGATCAGTTATCAAAGTCTCTCAGGCCACCGACGATCCTCACTCAACCTTTATCATGTTCATTATATTTGTGTGAATAAAGATGGACCGAAGCTAAAATACCTCAGAGGTGTGTTGATTCATTGTTTGGGCTGAAAATGTCATGAAATAAATCTTTATAACAAACAAATCCTCCATCCTCGTGTCTGAGGAGCTAAAATCAAAGATGCAGAGCGAAGGAGTGAAGCTGCGGAAGTTGATCCGTCTGCAGTTTGCTTTAATTATCCGTTCGTCAGCTCTGCAGAAGGAAACGTGTTCGACTTTCAACCGTAAACACCTGAGCCGTGTTCCAGGAAGGAAACAACAGCGGCTGTGAGTTATTTGTTGATGGTGTTTGTTTCTGTTTGTCGTGAGCAGGAAGAAGCTGCTGGAAGTTGAGAACAGTTTTGTGCGGCTGTGAATTTGAATGTGGGGGATATTTTTATGCCTCGCTGCATCTTCGGGGAGCAGATTTTCCTGCAGCCGGCGCCAGAGAAAAGGCTGCGTGACTTCACTTTGTTCCAAACCTTTTACTGCTGCAGGGATTTGTTCTCGCGGGTTTGAAGTGTCAGTGTTGTGAGTCTCCTCTGAGACTCTGATGAGCTGTGTACTCAGAGTCTGCAGGTTTCACAACAACACATTTAATCTTTTCTTACAGATTCCAGCACCTGAACCCAGATTTTATTATTGAAATTACAAAAAATCAACTGTAACCTCTGATGAAAAGGAGCCAGTGAAGGTGAAAGCAGATGTACATGTTGTACATGTTGTATATGTTGTACATGTGACTGTTAAACACGTGTGGCCCTGACAGATAAAAGGGGTTCAGACGTACCCGATATGTGAACTTGACCCGAGACGTCCCTGTCCCCCCTCCCTCCACCTCTATCTGCACCGCTCCGCTGTAGGTCGGTTCAACCGGGAGGTCGAACGGGGGAACTCGCCTCGCCGGGCCGATCTCACACACCACACTGCGGAGGAGAGAGAGAGAGAGAGAGAGAGAGAGAGAGAGAGAGGAGACATTAAAAAATAACAACGGCTTCCAGGTAGAGCTGCGGCTGATGTTTTATTTCTTGAATAATTGATGAATCACTATAAAATGGGGAGAAATGAACATCACAAATCCAGAGGTATTCAGTTCACAGTCGTAGAAGACGATGGCAAATAGAAGAAGAAAAAAAATCACATTTGAGAAGCTGGAAGCATTTTTCTGAGAAGAAACAGACTCAAATTGATTAATTGATTTTGAAATTGCTGCAGGAGCTTTAAGCATGTGTGGACATAGGATCCACTGACTCGTGTTTTCACTTCCTGAGCAAACGGCGTTCTACTCCGAGGCCGTGAGGCGCGGAGGAAAGCCCCCGAAAATGTTGTGATTTCAAGCTAAGGTGGTTGAAAGTGTTTTTACTTTATTGTCCTTAAACAATTATTTCTGTTCCGTAAAACACAAACAGCTTCTGACAAAT